>NC_056744.1:1298222890-1298380390 GCF_019279795.1 Protopterus annectens | reverse complement strand
GTAGAAAATAAACATATGCCCATCCAAGACAGAGGACAATGCAGGTTGCAAACTGGTCATGGAGGCTGCCCAGAAACATGCAGCAACACTGAGGGACTTGCAGGAATGTCTAGCAAGTACTGCCTGTGTAGTACCTGTGTTGACAATTAACTGGACTCTGCATAAGTGTGGCCTATGGGTTAGGGTAATCAGATGGAAGAGTTGTTCCACAGGAGACCTCATCCAGGGCTCTCTACAGGTAGCATATGCATAAGATCAAGTCTCCCAAAGGCATGTGTTACAATGTGTAATGGTGTACTGAGACCAAGGCTGAAACCTACAGACAGTATTAATAAAGATACATTTGTTGCACAATCAACACCTCACTCCACCTCAGGCCCACCATCCCCATCTGTACCTTGCAGGTGCCAGTGTACACCTTTAGGTTTGCTGTTCATTAGTAGGAACTAGGCCGGTAGACATGGTGTTCTGAATTTGGGACACTGCAAAATGACACTCATGTGTGGCCCATAGTAGTCAAGCATCTGCAAAAAGGCTGAGGATGGGGAGGGGTGTCATCCTGAAACACAACAGTGAACTGAAACATACATCCAAAGCACACTATGAATGGCTGCATCTGAACACAGTCAAGGTCATCCATTGTGCCAGACTTAACCGTGACTCCACAGCAATAGTGAAGGCACTGTGTGCCCTCCAAGGGCTGTGCACATGAACTGACCTTGCTATCTGGCAGAGTTGAGGGACATTTGTAGGACGGAGTGACCAAATAATGGCAAGTGAAGATGGGCCATGTTAGTATAGCCCTTCCAGGAATAGTGACTGCTGTAGTTCACTTAACAGGTGCTGCAACATACCATCATGTTAAGGGTGTGCACACTTACGCACTCCACATATTGTATGCATCTCAATCAGCATCTGCACAACTAACACATTTGTTTGATACTGTATTTGATTGTACTGGTCATATGTCACATATCAGGTGTGTGTAATGTTAACATATGCAGTATTGTGGCCCCATGGCATATCAGGGAAGAGGGTGGCATGTCAATAAGGATGTGTACACTCCTCATAGCCACTGTAAGCTTTGAAGGTTGTCAGTGTAATTGGATGTTATTGCTCATTCATGCACTGCTGATGATGTGATCTGAAAATCAGACGTCAAGCATTCACTATTGACATCTGTCCTCATATCATCCCAGGTATGTGTCAGACTAACATACAGGGGCTGTGGGCAACAGAGCAAACATAACTGCCACACATACACATTCAGCAATGGTGTGTACACTCATGAGGTATGGTGCACAGTACATGCCAGGATGCTGAACAGGTGCACAGCAATACTGTGCACATGGGTGCAGTGTATTCCAGGTAAAGGGGCATCACCTACTAACACAACTCATGCATAACAGAGATGTATAATGTTGGTAACAGGGATTGAGTATAGCTGCAGTGTATGCTGTTGAGTGCCATATGTCATGCATGTTGACAGCTGGGTAATGTGAGGTCTGTGTAATATCTTTGTGCCACCTCACCTGTAAGTGTGTGTGTGTGTGTGTGTGTGTGTGTGTGTGTGTGTGTGTGTGTGTGTGTGTGTGTGTGTAGACGTAAGCAATGACATACAGGTCTTAAAGTACGTTTTTTGTTTTTCCCTCACAGGTGGTGAGGTGGGTCAGGGTCCCTCCTGCAGGCAAACTGATGTTTGTGTCCATACAGACTCTGACAATAATGATAGGTATGGTGAGGCACAGGCGGGGTTGTCAGGGGCTGAAGCTGTGCCATCAGTTAACATCCCACTGTTATCCACCCCATCCTCGTACAAAGTCACATTGCCTCTACATACCCCATCACAAGTGGCCATAGATGAGGGACAGTTGGCAGGTGGTGGCATGGGACAGGACAGTGTGATGGCAAGTGTTTCTATATACAGCAGCCATAGCCAGATGACTGGCAAGTACCACACAGGCAGTTGTACAGGGGTGCTCATAGGAGGGCTGCTGGCCATCATGCCCCTGGCAGAAGTGCCACAGCAGGTGTAACTAGATGCATGTTTTGGGCCATCATGGAGGCACAGGCATGTATGGAACATTATACCAGACATAGTCTGAGGCTCCATAGGGCTACTGATTCTGCTGTTATTGACAACATCCGTGATCTTGCAGGTGCCCACCATTATTTTGCAGAGGTCCTGGATAGACAGTTGGGTGAGTTAGTGGGAATCCTTGGCCATGCAATGTCTGTGTTAGGGCATATGGTGGGAATAGGGCAACAGCCACATGGATGTAGGTCAGCAACACCAACAGGTGGAGGTCTGCGTCAATGTGCAACAAGTCACATCCACTCCCGTAGTGGCAGTATCAACACCATCACTGCAGGGAAGTGCTGTCCACACCACAACACCGCCAGCCACATGCACATGGCCCTGGCCAGTCCCAACAGGAACCTGGATCCAGCAGACATTTGTAATCATCAGGGGAGAGTACCATATCTGGCCTTGTACCTGATACCTGAGTTAAATACAGCATTTGGTAAGTTAAAAACAAGACTTTTTAGAGAGAGGGTATAGTGAGAGAGAGGTGGATAAATGCATTAGACTGGTGTCTCTAGATAAAAGCACCAGAGGTAAACCATTTTTTTCTGAGGTATCCATACCCTCCATGCCACAGGGAGAGAGTAATGGTAGGAAGGTTAGGTTTACACTAACTTTCTTGAGTGATGTAAACACATGCTGTAATATTATGAAGAAGAATTGGAACATTTTTTATGCTCACCAAGACCTTAGAGACATTGTTGGTGATAAACCCAAGTTTTCATTTATGAATAATAGAACAGTCAAACAGCAACTCTGTTATAGGAAAGAAAGTAGCCTGCCACTAGAGTCCCAGAGGTTTGGTAGCTTTCCATGTAGGCACTGTGAGGTATGCAAGTATATATATATATATATATATATATATATATATATATATATATATATATATAGTGCACCTAGCTATGTACATCCTACACTTTATTGTTCTGTTGTTTCCTTTTTATGCAGATTGCAGTGCTAGAAATATTGTATACTGTATATTGTGTGTTGCATGTGGCCTCTATTATATTCGGAAAATGAAACGCCCTTTCAGGGACAGAATTTTAGAACACCTACATGATATCAGGAACTGCGAGAGTACTAGTGCTTTGGCCAAACATGTCACTGAGGTAGGGGGAGGCCAACATTTTAAGTTCTTCATTTTCGAAGTAATACAGGAAGGGAGCAGGGGTGGTGATTTGAAATGCAAGAGAGAAGCCTGTGAACAAAAATGGATTTTGTTCTTTAAGGCTGATACCTACCCCGGTATTAATGATATGGTTTCATTAAAACCATTCCTTAAACAGAGATCTCTAAAACATTAATAACACATTAATACTTTTAATGTTGTAATTATTTTAATCAAGCTGCTTTTTCATTGGAAATAGTTTGAGTTTGAATTAGATACATTTATAATGCACTAGCACTTTAAATGCTTTAATTGTTTTTACTTATTAATTAAGCTGCTTCTTTCATTGGTCATCACTGATTTTTAAACTGTATTGTGTCATTACTGTATTGTGTCATTACGTTGTTGTCTGATGAAGCTGTTATTAACCATAAAAGCACTTACCTGGTGTCATTAAATTTTATTTTTATCTCCAATGTGATGCTTTATTCTGCCTTGTTGGGACTGTACTTGTTTTTTTATATACCTGTACCTGGTAGTGCCTGTGGAACCCCTGGCAGGTGCAGTTCTTATGTCCATGGCCAGAGACAGTGAACTGCACACCCTGCCATGTATGGTCTGCAGCTGTCCAACAAACCCCTGTATAGGGCAGCCACATGGCAGAACTGTGTGCACACACACACACACACACACACACACACACACACACACACACACACACACACACACACACACACATCGCAAACACAGCTAGAGCACCTCCATACCTACACACACCACATCTGCACAGCCCAATTAATAATGAAACCCCCTAACACACACACATGATGTCAACCAAACGGCTCAGCCTAGGTCTCTGGCAAACCCACAACACTCCCTGTGCATATGATGATACCTCTGCCACATCCCTGTCATCCATACCATCAATGCAGGGACAGTCTAATATGATTCTGATGCACAGGGTGAATGTACTAAAGTGTAGCAATGTAATGCTGTGTAACATGTTTTCAGCAGGAAAGTTTAATGCTTACATGTCAGGATGTGTAGCTGTCCAGCCATGATGCATTATAGCTGTTATTAACACTGACTAGTTGCGGTCTCCATAATGTATTCAGTTTGTGTTGTAGGTGTCTTTGTGTCAGTAGGATGTTGGTCTGCTGTTGTTTCCTACAAAGGGTATGGCACTGTGGTGACACATTGACTGTGTCATATCCTGGGTACTGCTGAACACAAGTAAGTGGTCTGTATACTGAACACAACTAAGAGGTCTGTATAACTGTTACTGCATGTGCCACATGGCTGATAGGTCTGAGGGGTGTATACAGGTGAGTGCATGGTGGCTAATGTCAGCAGCCCTTCTACAGTGAACAATGGTAAGTGTACTGGGTGGCACACACCACATGTTTGTGTATAACACACACACACACACACACACACACACACACACACACACACACACACACACACACACACACACACACACGCACACACAGAGGCTTTGGTGTTGATGCAATACACTGAGAATACTGTACACATGGATGAACTTAATTTTGCAGTGAACCCATTTTAGCCTATGCAGTTCCACCAAGACAAAATAGGCAAAACATCACATCAGTAAATAATCAGTCTGCTACTTTAATGTCATTAACAATGATACTGGCAAGGTATATGTCCCCTTCCCCAATGTAGTACAATCCTAGAGTTGGTAAACATAGGTGTCCTGGTGTGGGTGGCACAACCCTCCACTTTGGAGAGTGTGGGGTGGTGTAGAGCCACACATAGTGTGAGTGACAACTACTTAACCTGTTAAGATAAACTGTACAGTATTACAGCAGACTAAGCAGGGGGATGCACACAACAATAACCCCAATGACTGTGGCTGTGTCCACAACATTGACAATCAACTATATATACCAACTCCAGTATCACTGTACAGTGGGGAAGAGGACATTTACACATCTACTACTAGTTTTGATGGAATGAATTTCCATGAGATGATTCCTTTGAAATGTTAGCATTTGCTAGTGAGGTCTTGGACAGATGACTTCCTATGGCATGTATTTTCTGCAGACTGAAGTAGATCCCTTCACATTCACACACACTTACTTGGCAACACTGAGAGTAGAAACCCTACCTAGGTACTTATTGCTACTAATGTGTTTGGCCTTAACTCCACACACCACACAGCTTTTAGGATGAGGTGTGTCCCAAGTTTGTTGTTAAGTGAAGAATATCACCAGGCCTTGTACAGTATGATAATGGGGGATCTACTGGGTGTTAATGAACAATACATAGTATGACATACTGTCATATACACATTGACAAACACATAACAGTCATAGACACATCTGAGAGACCTTGGTTTATCAGTGCTACCTACATTATCAGTGAGTCCATTCTGTTACAGATAATTTACACACAGCACATACATCATTGGGCTGGATAGTGTAATCACCTACCTGTATGGTTGATGGTGAGAGTGGTCCTCATACAGCGGACCTTGGGACATGCAATGGGGGTACCATGGTGTAAAGACAGTATACCCACCACCCACACCCCACATTGGATATTTTACTCACTGAAACCCAGGATGCTCTGACATACCCACAATCACACATTGACCAGGACTGCAATATAGCCCCTTGTCTATCTTATCAGTGCTACTACAGGGATATGCATTTATTGCACATACCACAGGAATAGTAGGCTGATAGTTTTTCGTGGCTCTCCTAATGTCAGCAACATCACTATCCCTTATACTGTATGGCCAGGTGTGTTGTATTTTGAGAATGTGGCCTCAGAATGTTGTATCCTACAAATATACACACTTGCACACATACACACACTTGTTAGGAATCAGAGGGTAACCCCCTGCCTATCTACGCACTTGTAGAACAGTGTTGTGCTGGTACTGCAAGCTCCAGGTAGCCCATAAGGTGAAGAGTGTAACAAGATACATTTAATGTCCATTACAGCAGCATCCATTTCTAACTATGGCAATGGGGGTGTAGTGTGTGTGTGTGAGAAGTTTCTCAGGGTATTATCAACTGCAGGTTTACAAACACACAGATACTGTTATTCTGAGCAATGCACACTGACACATTTGTCAGTACAGGGGTCCATATGTGCAGGTGTTCCTAGGTGTGTACCAGAATATTGTCTATGGAGAGATGAAAAGAATAGGGGATGTGGGTACAGTGGTATCATGCCACCTGACATTTTCCAGCAGACTATCTATCAACTGATTCCATGTGAGTGATCCTTAGGGTGACAGTTAAATGCAACATCCAAACATCTGGCTGTTTCTTGCAGAGGGCCAGTGAGGTGTTCCAACTGACATATATGCAACATATATTACATAACATGGTCAGTGTCTGGGTTGGAGACCTGTACCCAAGCATGCTCTGTTGACCGTGGTAGTCTAGTTGAGTTATCCATGGCATGTGGTGCATACAGGGTGGGGTTTCTTAGCTGTGGCATTCATAACACAGCTGGGCAGACATGTCAGTGTCAGTCAAGCATAGCTTGCCTGTAAGCAGCCAAGATGGATACCTGACGTCTGCACATCTGTACAGAGGACAGACAGAAATCACCTAGCCAACAGGTTATGCATTAGGGTTAATGTTTTCACAGATAGATGTCTGACACTGATAGGTATGCCATTACTACATGACAGCAGCCCTCAATGACATGACATGTCCTATACACATAGCACTATACAGTTAATATCCACATATCAATATCGGATCAATATCCATTAGCAAGTACTTAATAATATACAGCTCACACACCAAGGACACGATACTCAGTACTCAGAGTCCAGCTTTGCATGCAGTGGTGTATGTTTCTAGTACTACAATCTGCAATTTACTCTTACTTGGGAAAGCACTGTTAACAGTAGTAACATAATGATACAATACATGCAAGTGTGACTGCATATAAACTTGGATACTACCCATGTATAAAACACATATAAAAGGAAATGATTGCTGTACTAGCCATATATACTCAGGTATCCCAGACAGTATACTTACACCCCTTGCTACTGCAATGACAGCACATAGAAGCATGTTATGCACATGGAACTGAATACACTTATTAAAGATGTCATTAGCACGCTATTTCATCAGACTGGAATGTGATCACTGGTTATCAGGGTTGAGCAATGCTTAGTAGGTGTAAGCATTGCTTAAATATAAATGCTAAGCAGATTTGCTCACTGGTAAGTGAAGCCTACATTGTGTAAGTGGCTTTTTGTTTAACCATATGGGAGTAGCGCTTACTGTTGGGCAAACCCACACAAACCTGCTTAAAACTGACTTACCCACTCTGTATCCAACAGTCCTTGCTCTACCTAGCAACAGAATAAACAGCCCTTGCAGGGTTTGAACCCATGACCCTGTACACTATAGTCACAGCAGTTAACCACTAAGCCATCAGAGATGTAAAAATGGGTGTTGTTTTTTCCAATATATCTGTCAGTCACATACAGAATAGTAGTAAATAACTGCTTTGACATCTACAATTGTGTAGTACTTGTTAGTGAAATTAGTATTGAATCAGTATGTTGTTATATCTAAATATATACATATCAGATAAATAAGGTGTGATACATCTGGGACGGTATATACAACAGTCATGTTTACATATAACAAGGATATGGATCTATATATATATATATATATATATATATATATATATATATATATATATATGTAGATATATGTATACATGAACATACACATATATATTTATATATATGTATATATATATATATATATATATATATATATATATATATATATATATATATATATATATATAGGGATCCATATCAGATCCACAAAACCACACTTCTCCGATCACCAAATTACTGAGACTACATCCTCGATACCACACATCCCCAACAACAGTAAGTATAAGTATTACAGAGCTGAATGTATTCCTGTTTCTGCACTACAACTAAAAACAAAAAGTAACATGTGTATATCAGGGGAACAAGCCCCCTGCACCACCCACACCTCCCCTACTTAAATATACCAACTCCGAGATCACACCACATTGCGGAAATGGGAATACATCTCGTTCAGCACTATTCACCATTGTCGGTGATATCCTCCATTGGTGATGTGGTGTCAGTGATCTGGTCATCAGGGAAGTGTGGTTTCATCGATCTGACAGGTTCCCATATATAGATATGCCCATAACATGTAGTGGAGTCATACCTCAGCACCAATAGTCACAACCTCTTTGTGCAAGGGGATGTCATGTAAGTATTGCAGGTATATATGTAGAATGTTGCTACAGTAACAGGGGTTGTGTTAACATACATGTTGTGTGGGAAGTCAGTTCTAATACTGACATGTACACCATCAGTTACTGACAGACATCATAAGATCATCATAGTGAACTACCACACAAATCACAGTAATGATCATGTGGAATACAGCAGAGATAGGACCAATAAACATGGACAGTCTGACACAATCTGATCAGTGCAGAGGTATACACAGATCTCCTTAGTGCAAGATGTGTGGACCAAGCCTGGTACAGTGGATGTCTACAGTCATGTAAATGGGGATATCACAAAAATACTGGAATAGATAAGCTCACACAGTTGATGCATTCACACACTCCTGTCTGTCCAAATACATATTAACTGGAGGAGTAGAGGTCCCAAGCCCACATATTTCACACTAGTAAGTGACATACATCTTTACAGCATCCCATTGCTTTGTCAGAAATGCACAACAGTTATGGTGCCAGGCAACAGTGCATATGACAAATATCTGGACATAACATCACACTAGGTAAATACACTGAGCTGCTAGGCATGTCACAAAGCACTGTGCAAACTACAGGCAGACTGCCACAACACTGACCCAAGTTTCATATGGAGGAATGCACATGTACTTGCAAATATAGCAGGCACTACAGACATGTAACAGCACAAAGTAACAGACACCAGTGTGAAAGTGCATACCCACAACCAATCTGAACACACTCACAGTCACATTATGGTAAGCCTAAGTAATATTACAGCATATGGACTGTGTGAACAAAACCACCCTCATATGAGCCACTCACACAGTAACCCTACATATACTGGGCCAATACACAGTGTAGTCTGATGCCTGATTGTGGTATGGGACATGTGTCAGTCTGGCCCTACAAACATGTATGCTGATAGGGTACCATAAACTGGAGCAGCATGCAACATCAGATAGAACAGGACCAAGAACAATGACATCTACCACAGTCTGTACACAAGCCAAGTAACATATTCACAATACACACTCTGTCAACAATCACCATAATTACACAGACCTCTCTACTGTCCACACTACAGCAGAATGTCCATGTTTTGTCCTCAAATATAAGGCCTACTATACATAACATGTCTAGCAGTCTGATATCCCACTGGCTTGTTATCAGGTATGATGTCAGTAAATAATGATGTACTATACATATGCACCTCTTACTGCATGACATATGGACAACGGGTGACAGATTTGGGGGGACAGAGGCACAAACACAGGGCCAATATTGACATATTGCTGTGATAAACTGAGAAATGTCCTGGTGTAACAGAATTTGTTGTGACATATCTCTTCTGAGGGATATGAAGTCAGTAACTCACATGGATGACACCTTGCACTGGCTGCAATCATCAGAGTATGCTACTGCATATCTAAAGATAGAAAATGTGTGAGTAACACAACACATGTAAGACTCCAAACTCTGGATAGTCTGCAGATAGCCGTACAGGTCAGAGTTTCCTCAACCACATAACACTGTCATGCCAGACATTAAATCATGTAGAACAGCCATATCTACACAAACCCTGTTAAACCAACATTACTTCAAATGTTGAACAGCAATACTTACACTCTGTCCCCATGTCTGGAACATCCTCCTCCTGTTTGTTGGCCTGTCACCACATTGTATGTTGTAGGAGGTATATCCAGCTACCTTCTGTGATGCTGTTTGTCAAACTCCCACATGAAGTCCTGCTCACAGTGAAGGAAAAGGGCCAACACCCACATGAAGTGCTTAGTTATACGAGTGTGTTTCCATGCAATTGGCTATAGGAATGATACCACAGCTGTTCCACATGCAATTAGCAAGTGGGGGACTGCAATTCATGCACAGGTCATCAGCTGATCATGAGCATTCCTTACAAAACAAAAGCTGCTGCCTATGCAAAACAGATGTACTTTTCCACATCCACCAGAGAGGGAGAGAGCGAGAGAGACAGAGACAAAGTAAGAAAGGAAGGGTGTAAGAGAGTAAGAGCTAAGTGTGTTTGTGTATGATCCTTGGGTGGAGAGTGGTATCTGGGTATTATAACAGTTGCCTATATTGTTTACTAATCCATACTGTCACATAGTAATTGCACATGGCTGTACACAGTTATGGCTGAGGAGTGTCTACAACAACCTCTACAGTGTTTGAAAACTGTTGACCTTGTAATGTGGACAATGGGACATATAGGTCCTCAATATAATGATGTAACAAAACCCACACTGCAATGGATGCTGTCAGTATACAATCACCCCAAAACTCACACAGGATACTGATGACACACACACAAACACACCCTTGTCAGTACTGAGTTTCAAACCAATACCTGATTATTTATTGCTATTACAGTGTTATGCAGTTATTGCATGTGTCACAGAGCTTACATGTTGGAGAGCTATCCATAGGTATCTTTGAAGGTGAGTGACATCAGCAACAGTGCTAAAGGAGGGATAAGGGAAGTGTAGTATGTGTGAATGTGCACAAAAGCAGGTGTCAACAGAGACACACACACACACACACACACACACAGACACACTCTCTCAGGGAAACACACATTATCACAGTTGGCAGGATCAAGATTAGAACCCCTACCTAACTAGTTTGCTACACTACAGTTTTACTCAGTTATCACAAGCGCCACAGAGCTTATATGGCTCATATATGGCCAAAGGGTTATTTCAATGTGAATGACATCAGCAGGCATGCTAAAGTAGGGCAATGGGAGGTTAGTGATTGTGAATGGCTTCAAAATCATTAATCTCCACACACACACACACACACACACACACACACACACACACACACACACACACACACACACACACACACACACACACACACACACACTTGTCAGTACTGAGATGCATAGGTTCATTGTTTCACAAGTGTGTAGTAGGTGAATGGGCCTGATGGCTGTACAAGGCTAGGCAAAGGGAATACCTTGGCATCAGGCCATATGACAATGGTCTCCAGTGTGGCTCAGGGGTGTAGTCCCTGAAGTGGTCCCCACAGGTGGGTATTGTATTCACCATCCACTCATCTGGGTTACTATTGTGGGTGGCCAGTGATGTGCACTGCTTCCCATGTATGTGATCTATATCCCATAACATGGACAGTGTCTGAGTTGTGCACATGTCACACACGCATGTTCTTTGACATGTGGAATTGTACTTGAGGTCTCTGGGGCATTTTGTGTGTACAAATTGTTATCTTCTGATGTAGCATTCCTGACCTCATTTGGGGAGACCTGGCTATGAAACTGAGGTTGTGCTTGCACCTACATTGACAGCATGATACAGGTATTCAGTGGAGTTAGTGGCATCTGTCCATACAGAGCATGTGTATAAGACATGGTATTCCATTTGTGGGTTACATTTGCTGACTCTACAGTTGTTGCAGGCATCCAGTGGGGAACATAGCAAAAGGACCACTGTAAGCATTTATTTGCTTACTGTAGGGATAGAACAGGGTGCCATGTCCTTTTACTTGCTGGATAACACACAGTCAGGAGATGTTACACATCACAGTACTTTCTGATGTCAGTGGCACTGTTGTGGTCAACAGGCATGTAGTGCACTGCAATCACACTGTGGTTGCTATCTGTGAGGCAATATGCAAGAACTACCAATATAGTGGTTGTTGCTTAGCCAAGTGTGTTTGTGTATGAGACATGGATGGAGAGTGTTCTCTGAGTAATACAAGGGTTGTTTATATTGTTCACCAATCTATAATGTCACATGTAGGGCTATGGATTGTCTACTTCAGCCTCTCTGGTGTTTGACATCTGTTGTCCTTGTAAGGTGGACATTGTGACATACACTAGGTCCTCAATATAATAATTTAGCAAAACCGGCCCCATTATGCATCTTGTTAATATACAATCACAGCAAACTCCACACAGGATACTGATGACAGACACACACACACACACACACACACACACACACACACACACACACACTTGCCAGAACTGGGATTAAAACCCCTACCTAGCTATGTATTGCTTCTACAGTGTACCGCATTTATCGCATGTGCCACAGAGCTTATAGGATGGATGTTGTCTCAAGGTACTTCTAAGGTGAGGAACATCACCAGCCCTTGTAAATACTGGCATTAGGTGATGCAGTGGGTGAGAGATCCCCAAAATAATTTTACCTTAAACGCACATTTACATTTACCACTGGTGAGGTTCAAACCTCTATCTAACAATCTTTACGGTCCATTATGTTTATGCATTTACCACATGCACCACTGACCTGACATGGTTTAGGGTTGACAACAGGTACTTGTAAGGTGGAAGATATCTGCAGGATGGATAAAGTCAGGGTCTGAGATGCTGGTGGATGATATTTGCAGGACGGGTAAAGACCGAGTCTGAGATGTGTACTGGGTGTAAATGGGGCCAAAATCTTTGAGGTGCACACATACATATGTACACACACAAATACTTGCCACAGATGAGATTCAAACCCATATCTGTGTAGTTACTGCTACTACATTGCTTCGCATTTATGGCACGCACCATGGAGCTTATAGGAGTGGCCCTTCTCCACAGGGGTATATCAAGGTGACTGACATCAGCAGGCTTACTAAAGTAGAGCAATGGGAGGTGTAGCGACTGTGAATGGCCTTAAAATCATTAATCTTTACATGCATTCCCACAGAATTTCACAGTTGCCATGTCTGGGATTAGAACTCCTACCTAACTAGTATGTTACACTATAGCATTACACAGTTCTTACATGCACCACAGAGCTTATAGGGGGCCCTTCTCCAAAGGGGTATTTCAAGGTAACTGACATCAGCAGGCTTGCTAAAGTAGGACAATGGGAGGTCTAGTAACTGTGAATGGTCTCAAAATCATTGATCTCTACACACACACACACACACACACACACACACACACACACACACACACACACACACACACACACACACACACACACACACACACACACACACACACACAGAGAGCTTCACAGTTGCCATGTCTAGGATTAGAATTCCTACCTGTCTAGTTTGTTATGCTAAAGCATTACACAGTTATTGCACATGCCACAGAGCTTATAGGACTGGCTCTTGTCCAAAGGGATATTTCAAGGTGACTGACCTCAACTGGCTTGCTAAAGTAGGGAAATGGAAGGTGTAGTGATGGTGAATGGCCTTAACATCATTAATTGCTGCACACACACAAAGTTTCACAGTTGCCATGTTGGAGATTAGAACTCCTACTTAATTAGCATGTTATACTACAGCATTACACAGTTATCATATGTGCCAGAGAGCTTATAAGGCTGGTTATCATCAAAAGGGCTATTTCAAGGTGACTGACATCAGCAGTCTTGCTAAAGTAGGGCAA
The DNA here is from genome assembly GCF_019279795.1 of Protopterus annectens. Taxonomy (NCBI): domain Eukaryota; kingdom Metazoa; phylum Chordata; order Ceratodontiformes; family Protopteridae; genus Protopterus; species Protopterus annectens. Next base: position 1,298,366,533 of record NC_056744.1, on the reverse strand, counting down.
TGGGAGATATAGTGACTGTGAATGGCTTCAAAATCATTAATCTCTACACACCAACACAGCATTTCACAGTCGCCATGTTTGGGATGAGAACTCCTATCTAACTAGTATGTTACATTATAGCATTGCACAGTTATCACATGCACCACAGAGCTTATAGGGCTGGCCCTTCTCCAAAGGGGTATTTCAAGGTGACTGACATCAACAGGCTTGCTAAAGTTGGGCAATGGGAGGTATAGTGACTGTGAATGGCCTCAAAATCATTAATCTTTACATATACACACACACACACTTTCACAGTTACCAAGTCTGGTATTAGAACTCCTACCTCACAAATATTTTACAATACAGCATTACCCAGTTATCGCACACTCCACAAAGATTATGAGGCATATCATTGACCAGAGGGTTATTTCAAGGTGATGGAAATCAGCATGAGTGCTAATATGGGCTATGGGAAATGCAGAGTGTGTGAATGGGCCATAAAACATTTCTCTGGAAACACACACATACAACACTCAGTAACACACAACTTTACATTTGACAGGACTGGGTATATAAATGCTAGATAAATACTGATTTGTACTATCATGCTACACAGTTATCACAAGCACCACAGACACTATAGGCTGAGGGCTACCAAAAGCAAATGTCTACAGTGATAGACATTGGCATATCAAGTGATATTGGCCAATTGGATGTGTGGTGGGTGGGACAGGCCTCATGATGTCAGTCTCTTTGTCACTGTCTGCCTCTTTCTTCCCCACATCTTTGTGTGTGTATATTAGACCTATTATAGTGTGTTAGCCTTGGATATGTGTGAGTATTCCTATCTAATGTGTGTGCAAAACATGAATGATGTGCAATGTGGTGTGTGCGCACAGACATCTGCGACTGACAGATATGTATAGTCCACTATTTTTGTCAGACATGGGCTTCATTTCTCTAAGTGTAGGAGCATGCCCAGTATGACCTTCTGTACTGAGTGTGTGAATCCATTCCAGGTAGGTTGTACTCCAGTGCAGGATTTTGTATTCTACACCTACAGCTAACAACCTGTTTCTGCAGGATATCTGTAGATAGGTTGACAATATGGAGTCACAATGGGTGAAAGATAGTGGAATACTGTAACTATTGTGTCTGTGCTGCTTGTGTTGCATGGTTGGTGTTAGCAGAGATATTCAGACATATGTACTGTTTTACACTGACAGATATGCTTATTTGGTCACAGTTATTTCCTGGGAAATACAAGATGAATGAAGCTATGTCCAGTATTGTGGTCTGCAGCCTACATATTGTTGCACACTCATGCCATTCTGGAGGGGTAGCTGCAGACACTTGCTGATGGATCTGTGTAAATGGCCCAGCACCTTGGTACTGTGGTGGCTGAGGATCCCCTGCTTGTACATCCATTGACATAACAGAATGGCCATATCCTGCTGTGGTCATACATCTCAGCTGTACAGATTCACCCAGGTTACCCAGAGGCAGCACTCATATATCTGGTCAGTTCCCCTTCACGTTGTGGTTTATGAGTGGTAGCTACCCATTACTGAGTTTGCAGATGGGGTAATATGGGCACACATCAGAGTTTCACACTTCACACACTCCATGGCATCCATGCTTCTACACCACCCTACTCTGTTATTCTATCCTCTGCCTAACATTATGCGAGTGATATCTGTGAAGTATCCCTATAGTTGTCCCTTCATCCCAGCATTATTTAGTGGTTGGTCCACAGTTTATGCAGTAGGACATTGTGGGCATGCTACTGAGATTATATTCTACCACAAAAAGCACGAGCAAATGATGATTCACCACACAATAGAATCCAATTCAGTAAGGAATTTATTAAAAAAATCCAAGTAAGATATAGAAACACTTGAAATACACAACTGGTAAATTCTCTAGTGCCTGGGCAAACTTGCCTTTAACAGAGTAAAAGCTTTGCTTCCATTTTTACATCTCTTATATACTTAAAACAAACACACCCAGGCAATACATCAATTAACACAATAAAGAATTAGTCATCTAATACAACCATATTTACTGCTAATATATACATTTATAACATACTTTTCCAAGAACAATCATAATTTAACCCATTAGGAATTATGTATATATTAGCAGTAAATATGGTTGTATTAGATGACTGTTTCTTTATTGTGTTAATTGATGTATTGCAAGGGTGTGTCTGTTGTAAGTATATAAGAGATGTAAAAATGGAAGCAAAGCTTTTACTCTGTTAAAGGCAAGTTTGCCCAGGCACTAGAGAATTTACCAGTTGTGTATTTCAAGTGTTTCTATATCTTACTTGGATTTTTTTAATAAATTCCTTACTGAATTGGATTCTATTGTGTGGTGAATCATCGTTTGCTCGTGCTTTTTGTGGTAGAATATATTTATGGCCAGCGATTCCTTTTCAGTATTGCCCAGGATATTCATGGGAAACAACTATGGACAGTTCTCAAAAATCTATGGACAGTTTTTTGATTGCTTCAAATGGAGCGAATGGCTCATCTAATGCAGGTGGTGTACAAGGTAGAGAAGAAGTACCCAGAAAGGCTCATCCAGACTCTGCTACACTTTGCTGTGAAGGAAAGGTTAGTTTGCTGTTATTTTTTGTATTTCTGTATTGTCTTTCTATATTTTGAATACTGTAGTTTGTTTTCTTTACCTTGTGTTTTGCTTGCATTCTGTTTTAACAGCATATTAAAACTTCAAAAGAGACCACAGCTCTCTCTGTTCTGAGTCAGCCAGAATTTTTTCCCTCCCTCCCACCCATTTAAGTTGTCTTGTTAAATACCACTGTCTTTCTAGTTGCCTGCCTCTTATGTTAATCTGACCATATATCTCATTTCTCTCTACTTTCACTGGCTTATGTGAGTAATCACAAAACCATCACTTTTGAAATCCCCCCCCTTCAATTATTTAAATTTATTGGCCATCCTACAGTATTTCATAGTACCAAAATACAAAAGTAACCACCCTTTCAGTCCATCTTGCTGTTTTAAAATAGTAACTCTCCACTAAACCTTAACTTTTTAAACAGGTAAAACTCAAGTTACCTACTTTCATATCTAACTTCTCTAGTGCACACTGCAGAGTGCATTCTTTTCAATCTTACCTTTAAGCATCCCTGTTACTAGCACTTTCTCTAATACCTAAAAGATCATCTCTACTTGACTCCAAGTAGACTTTTCTCTATCTGTTAAACCTAGCACTTGCTCCTACAGTACTTATTACCTTGATACGGCACTCTTATAGATAGGACCCCAAAAAGGCAAACCCCCATTTCTCGGTCACCCACGTCCCCGGAATCTCTTTTAAAGTTTTTTGTCTAGTCCTTCTAGCATGTCGAGGGATCAGTTGCTAGTGTCCTCTCCTGCTCAGCTGGTGAACCTGGGAATATTGAGGCAATGTTACAATTGCCTCATGTACACAGACAACCCTCTCCTCCTCCCACAAAACACAAATACATGCGAGAGATGCAACTATACGGCCAAACTGGAGGCTGAGCTCTCTCAACATAGGACTGGCAAGACCAGTCAGGAGGAGAAGGTTACCTCACACACTATAGACCCAGTCTCACATAGTACCATCACAACCTCAAATCATACACATAAACACACAAAGACATACTCGGCTCTGATCAAAAATCTACCAAAACAGCAGAGGCCACCAAAGCAGACACCCAAACAACCACCACCTCAGAACATAACACCTGCAACACATAGACCTCACAGTCAGAGTGTCAAACAGTCACAGCCCTTAAGGCCAAACACAAAGCCAGACACACTAGTCATTGGTGACTCCATAGTCAGACACACTGACATCCCGCTCACCAGACTGAGTAAGGAGAAGGTCACAGTAAGCTGCCTGTCGGGCGCTAGAATCCACCACATAATGCAAGCACTCAGGTCTCTCAACAGCAGGTACAAATACGACTCAGTCATTGTCCACGCTGGTGTAAACGACCTGAGATGTACCTCCTTGGACTACATGAAAAGAGACATTGAGGAGCTCTCTGATTATGTAGCCCAGGCAGGTATGACCCTGACCTTGAGCAGTATCCTACCTTCACCAAGAATGATGCCACAATACAGAGATAAGATGATCAGCTTTAACAATTGGCTTAAACTCTGGTGTCATTCAAAGGGGATCCAATGTCTGTCTGCCTGGGATGACATGCTGGACAAGCCACGCTGCTTCGCAAGGGACGGCTTGCACCTGTCACCCTGGGATTCGGATATTGGCAAAGGCTCTTGCCACCCCCATAGTGCCTTTTTAGGCAAGGCTCAAATTCTAAACCTACCACCCTAGAACACAAAAAGGGAAAAAACTAAGGGTAATGCTGCTCAATGCCAGAAGTCTAAATCTCAAAATGCACACTCGAGGCCCTTCTCAGTATGGAGAACATTGATGTCTGTGCAGTGACAGAAACCTGGTTCAAGGCTCCTGAGAGCACCCCAGCACTATCAGGTTTTACCTCTTATCATGCGTTCCGGCCCCAAAATCCGGACAATACCAAGAAAGGAGGGTATCCATATTCATCAAGGACACTCACACCTCAAGACTGGTGGCAACGCACGATGCATCGGAGACCATCCAGGTGCAATTAACCATAGGCAAGACTGCTCTGCAAATTGTAGCATGTTACAGGCCACCCTCACAAACTCAGGAACCTCACATGGCCTTCCTGAAAACACTAGAGGATAAATGTATCACCAAACACCATCATACTAGGTGACTTCAATTACCCTAATATAGACTGGGAACACTACTCAAGCCCAAACACCCTAGCCCAAAAGTTCCTGGAATTCATAAACTCAAATGCCATGGAACAACTAGTCACCATCCCCACAAGAGGAGAAAACATACTTGATCTCATCATCACGAACATGGGAGCACAATGTTCAACACCAGAAGTATACCCTCAATGGTGAGATCAGATCACAAACTAATCTCGCTGGAGGTCCTCATCCCACCCCACCTGAAATAAAAAGACCACAGTAAAGAACTTCTCGAAAGCCGACTTCACACTTCTAAAGACTAGTGTGGTCTCCTTTAAGGCCCCTGTGCGGCGGAAAACAGTACTCAAGCCGCTGGATCACTTACAAATGCCTTCTACCAGCACCTGCAGGACTGCATGGATAAGGCAATCCCAAGCAAAACAAAGACTCTTTGTACCAAAGGCAAGCGTCCAGTCTGGTGGACCCCAGCCATAAACAAACTCTACAACAAAAGGAGGAAGCTACTACAAGATAGAGCAAAATCCTTAAAAGGTAAGACACCCTTGATCACTATAAGTAAAAACTAAGAGCTCTCATAAAATCATCCAAAGCAAATTTTGAGAGAAAAATAGCTAAAGACTCAAAAGACAATCATAAGGCCTTCTTTAGCTATGTTAGAAACCTGGGAGGAAACTCCCAGATATGCTCAGAACTAGTTCAAAATGATGTGAAGATTACTGATCCTACAGACATTGCCAACATACTGGCTGACAGGTTCAGTGCAAACTCCCCTCCCCAAAGGAGAGATATCTATACCAAGCGATTGCAGCCCGCCAAACATCTCCAATGCCCAAGTGAGAACTGCGCTCTCCAAAGCAAAAAACACAGCATCCATGGGACCTGATGGTGTCCCCGGCTGTGTGCTCCACGAACTCAACGAGGAATTAAACCCACAGCTAGGACAGCTGTTTAATCATAGTCTTACCTCTGGATACGTCCAGGAGTGGCGCACTGCAACTGTGGTCCCACTTCACAAAGGCGGTGCCTCCACCGACCCTGGAAATTACCGCCCATTAGCTTGACAAGCCTTATCTGCAAAGCCATGGAGAGGATCATAATGGACCTCATAAATAAAGACATAGGAATTTGCAGACTTTGGATCCATCCCAGTTTGGCTTTGTCAAAGGCAGATCATGCCTTCTAAACTTGGTTGACTTTTGAAACAGTCACCAAAGCCATTGATGAGGAAAGGCAGTCCATACAGCCTACCTCGATCTGGTGAAGGCCTTTGATACAATACCCCACTCGGGTATCATTGAAAAACTCATCAGCTTAAATGTTAACCCATACATCACAAGATGGGTTGCAAACTGGCTGAGTGACAGAACCCACAGGGTCAGAGTTGCTGGCGCCATGTCAGACTCAAAGCCTGTCACAAGTGGTGTACCACAGGGCTCAGTCCTGGGCCCACTCTTGTTTGGCATCTACTTTTCCGAAGTACAAGCAAACACAGGAGGGTTATGGCTGAGAAAGTTTGCAGATGACTGCAAACTGGGCGCCATAGTAGAAAACACATCTGACACAGATATCCTTCAGAAGGGTCTCACAGAAACGGATAACTGGTGCCAGAGCCATGGCCTAAAGTTAAATGCCAAAAATGCATAGTCATACCCTTTGGGAAAAACAAGGTTACCCCTAGCTACCAAATAGGTGGCAATCCACTGAGCACAGAAGAAGTTATCAGGGACCTGGGGACCCAGGTTGATAGTAGTCTGTCATTCAACACCCATGTAGCTAAAGTAGTTAGGAAGACCTTCTACATTGCCCACCTTATCATGAAGGGATTCTCATCTAGATCAAGGGAGGTCATAGTCTCCCTATACTCATCACTCATCAGACAAATGATTGAGTACAATGCCCCATTCGGAATGTATCTGACCCGACACTTGCAGCAGCTGGAGAGGCCACAAAAGTTCCTCACCAAAAGGATAAAGGGTCTCAAACATCTGTCCTATGCTGCCCGACTGAAAGAACTCCAGCTCTATTCAGTCGCACGCTTGCTCAGAGGTGACCTTTGCCTAACATACAAGGCCATGTCAAACCCAGATTTGATGAATATGCTTCACCTCAAAAATCTAGATCCATCAGAGCCACAAGGCGGAGACTTAAACCTCGACATGGCTATTAATAGGACGTGCTGGAGGGATAGATTCATCACCCAAAGACTCCCTATGCTGTGGAATAAAATCCCGGTATATGTGAGGCAGAGCACCTCGCTGGCCTTGTTCAAGAGAAATCTTGACCAATGGATGGGAGATCGCAGATATACCCCAGGGATTACCTCAGTGTCACTGCTCGACAGAGGCACAGCAAAATAATGGGTATAGTTCCCCATACTAATGGGGTGGCGTAAGCCACAAAACTATGGGCTAGTCTTGTAAATGCCCTCGGGCAGATAGCCTAGTATGAACCTATGAACCTAAACCTATGAACCTATGAACCAGTATGGAGGGAGCTTCATTGTTATATAACAAATGGCAACAAGACAGAAAACTGTGGCAACAAAATCCTTTCTCCAGAGTGGGCAAAAAAGATGAACCTTTGGTTGCACCAGAAATAAGGGACTTGTATGTACAAATTGAAAAATTGTTGTTTAAGGAAACGTCTGTTTTCCTTAATTTACAGAGCTTACAAAGATACGAAGAACTAGATATAACCCCTCGAGGGTTACGGACTGTTAAAAATCCTTCCACTCCTTTTTACCTTTCCCTAGTGGAAGACAAACAATTCCATGACAGATGGGTATCGGCTGCTCATAGATGTAGCATGGAATGGGTGCATATTTTCGTCGAAAGGGATATGCTAAAAAAACATAAGCTAAGGGAGGAAATTAAAAATGTTTGCAAGGACATCGCACATAAGATTACACAAGATGAATTACAACAGTTTCTTGTAAAGACCAACGACCAGTTGGTGACGTTTGAACAAGAACTTATTGAGCGTAAAAAGAATAAATTGTATAGAGATCTACTACAAGATTATGAAAATAAGAGGGCATTCCTGTTAAACACCAATCTGAAGGCGAGACATCAGCTAGTGCAGTTTGAATGGAAGGGGAACAATGGTGAAAGAGAAGGACATGGCTACACTTCAGCAGAAAGCGGGTTATCTCATACAGAAGGAGAAACGGACAATGAAGAATATCCTGTGCTTCCCAAACCAGGGAACAGTAAGGTTTGAATACTCTTTGTGAAGTTAATTTGATGCGTAAACGAGTTGGAATGGACAGGGACAATATAGAGACTGTTACGCTAACCAATGGACATACAAAAGGGGTAAATGGGACTAGCTCTATTGAGCATGGGTGTCAAACTGATTGTAAGTATGTAATTAATCTTTCTGGTTATAAATTGTCTGATTGCGAACTGAATATATTTGATAGAGGGCTTAAGTTTATACCTACAGTTTTGCCTAGATCACATGTTATAAAAACTGATATTTTTTGTTTTTCTCGTAAATTACATTTATTGGATTTTTTTCATTGTAATGTGATGAATGAAAACACTGTAAATGTAAATGAAGATGTGGTTAGTTCGGATGATGATATGAACGATAGTTTTTATTCATGCTGCTCAGAAGAATGTGTTAATGCATATTGTAAGTTAGATACAAGTGCAGTGAAAGTTAAAAGTGATTTTATGCCACCACAATGCAATGAAAGTATTAAATATTTTTATAAGTCACTTATTCATAGTATGGACATGGAATTTAAAAAGTTTATTTTTAGTAAAAAGGATATGCAGTATAATCTTACTAAAAATGAGTGGCAATGTTTAATGAATTTATATCAGAAGTCTGATTTAGTATTTAAACAGTCAGATAAAGGTGGAAAATTGGTTGTACTAAATTATTTACAATATTTAAAAATGTGTTATATACATCTCAATGATGAACAAGTATATGAACAAATAGATATTAGTCAATATGAGATGGCACAAAGAGAGTATAAGGATACTATAGACAAAGGTTATAGATTGTGTTATTTTACATATAAGGATGTAAAAGAGAAATTTAATATTCAAAATCCCAGAATGCCTTGTTTTTATTGTATACCTAAGATACATAAAATATGGAGGACCCTCCTGGCCGTCCTATAGTGTCAGCTACAGGTGGTTATTTACAAAATATTTCTAGCTTTTTGCATCAATATTTGTTACCTACAGTATGTAAATTGTCATCTTACATAAAGGATGTTTTTGATTTTTTGTGTAAGATCAAGGACATAGAATGGGAGGATAATATGTATTTTATTGTTATTGATGTAGTTAGTTTATACACTAACATTAAGCATTCAGATGGTGTATATGCTATCAAATATTTTTTGGGACAAAGTCCAGTTGTGGAATACATACTAGAGTTGATCAGTATGTGTTTAAAAAACAACATGTTTGAATTTAATGGTGTTATGTATAGACAAAAACAGGGCACAGCTATGGGGGAAGCTTTTGCCCCCAGTTATGCTAACATCTTTATGGGATAATTTGAAAATAAATATATATATGTCAATCAATTTTTTAAAAAATATGTATGTAAATATTTTTGCTTTATAGATGACCTTATATTTATTTGTAAGGGTGGACAAGAACAAGTTCCCTTGTTTTTAGATCAAATACAAGATAATAATATGGATATCAAATTTGATGGTTTACAAATAGGCTGTGAAGTGAAATATTTAGATGTGGTGTTGAGAGGTTATGTGGGGGAAAACCTAAATTATTGTATATATAGAAAATTTCAAGGTATGGGATTCATTTTACATGGTGAAAGTTTTCACCCACCACATACAATAAAGGCTATACCATATACAAAATTTAATAGGATAAGGAGGTTATGTAGTGATCCGGTGAAAATGGAAAAGGAATTTGTTAATAGTGTAAATAAATTTACATTAAGGGGCTATAATGAAAAGCAGGTAAAAGAGAGTCTAAGAAAGGTGAGGAAAAATAAGACACAATTTTTTTTGTAAGAAATGGTATGAATAATAGGTCAAGTAGTAATTGTATATATTTTGTATCAACGTTCTCGGTATTGTCTGATAAAATAATGGAACAAGTAAAAATTAGTTGGAATTTGCTTAAAAGTGAGGTTGATTTTTTAAGTGATCAGAAAATAGGCTTTTCATATAGAAGAGGGAGAAGTATTAAAGATTTTATTGTTCACAGTCGATTTGGTATGCCAGATACAAAAAAAGGAAAGCAAATAGTACCATTAGGTACTACAGTTTGTGGCAAATGTAGTATTTGCCAGTATGTAGTTAAGGAATTTGATATTATTAATGGGGTTGCTTTTGAGACAAATGGAATATTTAGCTGTAATTCGGAGAGAGTTATATATGGTATGAAATGCCCGTGTAATAAATTTTATGTGGGAGAAACTAAGAGGTCTCTAGCATGTAGAATTAAAGAACATGTTAGAGACATAAAAAATAACAAACAAACTAGTCCTGTAGCAGTGCATTTTAATAAGTTTCATAATGGTAGTCCAGAAGGTTTAGTTGTTACGGTTTTAGATAGTGTAAAGGATAAAATGTTTTTGAATGAGCAACAAGTTAAACATATATCAAGAAAGAAAGAGTTATATTTAATTTTAAAATTTAATATATTAATTCCTAATGGGTTAAATTATGATTGTTCTTGGAAAAGTATGTTATAAATGTATATATTAGCAGTAAATATGGTTGTATTAGATGACTGTTTCTTTATTGTGTTAATTGATGTATTGCAAGGGTGTGTCTGTTGTAAGTATATAAGAGATGTAAAAATGGAAGCAAAGCTTTTACTCTGTTAAAGGCAAGTTTGCCGAGGCACTAGAGAATTTACCAGTTGTGTATTTCAAGTGTTTCTATATCTTACTTGGATTTGTTTAATAAATTCCTTACTGAATTGGATTCTATTGTGTGGTGAATCATCAATGCTACTGAGATTGTTTGACATGGCCTTACATTTGTGTTTTGTGGGTTGTGTTATGTTCTTAGTTGGCACCCTATGAAATAACATACATTGTCAGTACGGGTGAGGCACAGGCCTTTGACAGAAGACTGTAGGGCATTTGGTAGTGATGCAGGCTATATGTTGCAGGCCAGTGCATTATGTCACTCCTACAGTCCCAGGCTGCAAACCACTGCATTCCCCTGGGATGACAGGGTAAGTGTGCAAGGTGTTAATGACAATAGTTCATGTTCATATTAATCCATTGGTCTGGATGCTGGCATGGTGATTCTTACAACTAAGGACACACCTGCATGGGACACCTCTTCAACATGCTGCATTCTGTGCATACAGAAGTCGGGGTCATACTGTACTCATTCCCAACAGCAGGGATATGACCTGTGATAAACCTGTGGATGATGGTGGTGTGAGCTGAGTGCAACTGTGATATGGAAGTTTCTTGCAGCTGACTCAGGGATATACCTGGGACATTCCGCTTATGCTGCCTTGTGTGGGGACATAGGTAGTCTCTCATTACTTCATAACTGCCTTTTGTGGTCTGCTAGTAATTGGCCAAACTACATCAGTATTCCACACTACACAGACAACTAATGTGCTCCTAACCTGTATGTCCAATTCAAATGTGTGTGCAGTTGGCAGTTACATTTTATGTACTCTGCCTAGGATACTTCCACCTGTGTACTGTGTGTATGTTTGGGCCCACATTCATAGCATGTCCATCTTTCAGATGGTGACAGATATTGACATCTGAACAATGAGTATGGATGACTGCTGAATTGGGTCTTGCTGGGATGCATTGTGGTCGGCACTGCAGTTGTCAGAACATGACCCTGTCATCGACAGTACTGGCCATAGGCCACTGGAACACAACCCTCTATGCCTACATGCTAACACTTCCACATAATATACAACACACAACAACCTAACACACACAGCCCTGCATATTGTACACATACAACAATCTATCCTGTAAATTGGGCCAGCTCAGGTAATCTGTGCTCCACTGTTATTAACCCCGTTCATACATGTTACTGCATTTCTACATAGGATTATGGGGGGCACACCTGACAACTGTAAACATTTGCTATGACTGTACTGGTATTTCAGATACTCTGTTGGCTTCCATTTCATTTTGTATGCTGACCTACCATGCAGACTAGAGGCATATCAGTAGAGTACAGATCTTAGGTTTTATTGACCTACATTTCAGTTTCAGACTTCTTACCCTGCAGAACTAACATACAACCGCCTGACCTGTTGTAGTCTGTCTGTGTAGGTCTGGTGGGTGGCTGTTCTCCATTCCCATTAATTGGAGGCCTTAGCACAGCCTTTCTTTATCGTCATCGACACCTTTCCTGCTGGCTGAGTTTATGTGAACCTCACTGACATGCATGTGTGTGTCCTATGGACACACATTTGGGCTACCACATGTACTGCAGTGGGATTTGTCACCTTGTCTAGTACTGCCTATTTTGTTGACACCAGTATTTGTTATGGATTTAATGCTGCCCATATATGTGTCCACCATCTGCTGCCATCCCATTCAGACACCTGATTCCCTTGCATGCTCACATCTATTCCATAGCTACAACTACCAGAACATACTACTCCATTCAGCAATTGATAGGAAGAGTGACTTACCTTGTCAGTGTGCCAGCAATGAGGTTGGTGCTGGATGGCTGACTATATTGGATGCACATAGTACACTCCCTATACATGGTAAAGCACAGGTAGTGTCATGTTTGGCATCCCTATTACTGAATGTGCGAATCAGAGAAAGGTGTCATTCCCTGGGGTCCTACTGTGTCAGTGTATGTGCTATGGGTTGCCCCTTTGCCAAAGCCTGGGCATACTGGGCACCCCTCCTTCTGCCTACATGGGCAGGCTCAGGTTGTTCCTCCTCCAAGTAACTCTGTGCTGGCCTTGGCAATGGTGGGGGCTGTGTGGCCCTACCCCGTGCTGTTATTGCTGCAGCTGTTTCCGCGGGATCATATTGCGTAGCATGGCACATACAATGAAAATTTGTGTACATGCAGCTTGAGAGTACTGCAAGGCTCCACTGGATATGTCCAGACACCAGAACCATGACTTGAGCATCACAAACACACGCTCTATTATGATTCTGGTTTGTGCATGTGCCTCATTATGGAGTTCCTGTTTGGGTGTGTGCACATTTCTGATGGGTGTCATCAGCCACAGCTCCAGTATGTAACCAGCATCCCCCACTAGGTGGCTATATGGGATGTCCCCACTGGCAAATCTCTGGTACAGCTGTGTCATATGCCAGATATGCGAGTCATGATAGCTTCTAAGGCTGCCAGCACACACATTCATTATAATGCCCTGGGCATCGCACATGACCTGGCAGTTGATGGAGGGGAAGCCATTGTGTTTTATGCAGACCCTACCCTGCTCACCAGGTGGTGCTTTGATGTGTATGTGCATGCAGTCTATAGCACCCACTACCTCAGGGTATTCTGCTATTTGGTGGAAGAGACGCATATTGCTGGTCAACACCTCATGGTTGTTGAGGAAATATATGTGCTCACTGGCATGTGCTGACATGGCATCCAGGAACTGGTGGAGTACCCTAGATACTGATGCCTGTGAGATCCCCATGATATCCCCAGTTGGCCTTTGGAAGGTACCTGTGGTTAGTATTCTTAAGCCTACACACACCTTGGTATCCACTGGGATGGGTTCCCCTCTGTTGGTTCTGTGTGTGAGGTGTGGTCGGCAAAGCTCAACAATTTGCTGTAGGATGCCCCTGTCCACCCTATGGTGCTCCACTATGTCCAGCTCATGTAGCCCCTGGTAGGTTACCCTGGGTCTGTACACTCTTCTCCTTCTCCTCACTGTGGGTTGGTCGTTAGCATTCTCATCCTCACCACCCTCAGCCTCTTCCACATATTGATGTATGAGAGTGACAGCAGCCCCTATTATTTTGTTAGTTTTGTCAGGTAAAATGTCTCCGTCTGTGTGCACCGGTGGTGTAGAGTTTGTGGGAAAGACCAGGGGGAAAGGTGTTTGCATAGTTTATAGTAGTGTGCTGGGCTGGGCTGCTGCCTGTGTAATTGGCTGATTCTTATACATTTCACCTGCCAGCTATGCTAGTTCTCCTTGATTGCCTTCCTCTGCTGTTTTCCTTCCCATTGCTTTCTTGTTTAAGCCCCGAGGTGCACCACACATACCCAGTGCTCAGATGTGAACAAAGCTGCTATTTCCTGGTTTTTTTTTTTTTTTTTTTGCTTTTTTTTTGTTTAAAACCTGGTGCACGGCGCACACACCCATTTAGGTAATGTAAACACTACTAGGCAGCCTCAGGCACACCCCCTTCCTTAGCTGTGCTTAGCTAAGGGAAAACATGGGCCAGAGAGCTTTAGTAAGCTTACAGCATGCATGACACTCCCCTTTATGAGGTCATCTACCTCTTATGCTTATACCATGGTGTTGCTGAACCTACACGGTTGGGTGCAAGCTAACAGTGAGGGGATATCCGTTATTCAGTATCAGTCCCCTCATTTGTATAAAACTGACTGCTAATTCACTTCACTCTGCATGCTTGCAGTCATCACTAGTACAGTATGCTGATGACTCTATTGTAATTACCCTAGCTGAGAACCCATCTGACCTTCACTCCTCTACTCAAGCTACTTTTAACTCCATAGAGACATGGATCAGTAACAACAAATTAATTCTCAATCCAAAAAAAACTAAGCTCCTACTTTTTCTCCTAAGAACCTCACTAACCTCAAATCTACATTTACTATCCAATCAAATAACAAAACAGCCATTACTGTAGACTCTAGTACTAAATTACTAGGTGTCACCATAGATGACCAGCTAAAATTTGATATTCACATCAGTAATTGTATTAAAAAAACTCACCAGAAACTAGGACACCTTTACCGAAACAAGAAATTCCTAACAAACAGAGCCAAAATAACCCTCTCCCATGCTTATCTTCTCCCCACTCTCTTATACAGCTACCAAGTTTTCACAGATCTCAATTCTGGTTTCCTCACCAAACTGGAAACTACCTATAACAAGGTTGCTAAATTTGCAGCTACTCAGTCCTATAAATCCCATCACTGCCTATCCCTTAAACCACTAGACTGGCTTGAATTTCCACACCTCCTTAAAATACATCAACTTCAACTTATCCACTCCATCCTATATACTCCTTCATTCTGTCCTAGCCTTTCCTCTATCATTATCAAATACTCGCCATCTAGACTACTTTGCAGCTCAGACCAAGACTTCCTTCAAATTTACAAAGCTAAAGCCAAAATAGGTCAATTACTTTATAGTTTTAACCCAGCAACATTCTGGAACAAACTCCCTCTTGAAATTAGGTTACTAAATCAACCTATACAATTCAAATCTGCCACTCGGGAAAACCTAAAGAAAAACTGGACTTGCCTCTGTACTCACCCACCATGACCACTAGTCCTAAGCCTCTCAACCTCAAAATTCCCCACCTCTCTATTCTACCCCTATATCTATACTACTACTGTACTAATAGATCCTAACTGTCTCCGTGAACAGTTTCAAAAACTGTTTTTTTACTTAATGTTGTAACTGTTGGGACTTACTAGACTGTAAAATTTTAAAGAACCTATGTAACTTAATTGAAATGTATCTATGTAACCTTATTGTACATTGTCTTTTATCTCTGTACCACACCGAGGAGCTTTTCTCCCTGGGTCTCTGCTGAAAAGAGCTACCAGCTCAGCCAGATTAACCTGGTCAACAAATAAATAAATTAAATAAATAAATAAATAAATAAATTATGCATGGTTACAAAACTGACAGTCTTCCCCCTTAGCAACCACTCATCCATGGTATTGTCTTATGCATGTCATTGACTACTATGGCAGAATGCTAATTTTGGTTTACAAGCTTATTTACAACCTTTTTTCTTATTTTTGGTCTGATTCCTTTTGCACACTGCTGCCCTACGCTTAAACGTCCGAAATCGTAAAAAAAAATAAAAGTTATTTTTTATAATTTAGCAACTATTTACCATGACAATGGCCATATATTTGGCCATTGGCATGCCTACTACATTGAATACATGCTTTCTTTGGAGCTGTCATGCCTCCATTTTGTAATTTGCAGAAATGTATTCGGTTAGTAGCTGAATACATTTCTGCAGGTCACACTATTCCTGCACAGATGCCTGCCTGCTTTCTGGATCACTAATTCACCTCATTTATATGTTTTTCATCTGAAAATTGAGTACTTAGCATACAGGAGCTGTGTCCATGCAGAAATAGTGTAGGAGTGCTCATGCATGTCCTGGGAGCTGGTTCATGGATTGCTCGTCGGCCATATTGCATGCAGCAGCTCTTGCACTATTCCTGCACACCTTGCAGAGCTTGCTGGATCCTGGGGTATTTCTCATAATGAATCAAGGAAAGCACTTTTCAGTTTTACTTATAATAGCAGTCTCCATCAAATAATAATATTTAACATTATTGTTGGGATTTAATAAAATCCATGTAGGAATAGTGTAAGGCCTACATGGAAGGTACCATGGCTCTGTATGCAGAACCCCCTCAGCAGCATGCCTTGCATTGTAATGAAGGCACACTACTGAGGGAAACCAGTGTAACATGGTTATTGAATCAGTGTAGGGAGTGTGTTACTAAGTCCCGAGATGAGTTACACACCACCTGCATCGTCAAAGTGCAGGATAACAATATTATGTCTATGTAATATAAAGTTCAGTTATTTTTATTTATTTATTTATTTTTTATTTATTTTTTTGTGTTTGCGTGACATGGTGCTTAGCAATGGACATGTGCCATACATCTAAAAATAGAAACTGGATACATTTAATTATGAAAACAAATGTCAAGCTTAAACATAGCTGAGCATGTTTGCGGGGCGAGGTGCAGTGCTCAGTGTGCTTAAATGTAGTGGAGAGATATATATAAAAGTGTATGTAGCTGAATGGTTAGATTGACAGCCTTATGTGCAATAGGCACATGGTTTGAATACACAGACAGGTTATTTTGTACATTCACATTATGAGATTTATTTTAAATCCCGATTAAATTGTGTGATTACACAGACAGGTTATAAAATATATTTTGCAAATACACAAATATGAGGCATACTATTAAGGCATGATTGACTTTTGTACGACTACACAGACAGGTTATTAAGCATGTATGTTGCAAATACACAGTATGAGAAGGATTTATAATCCCTTGATTACATACGGATACAAATTATTTTTAAATCTTGCTTTGCTGCACCCAGATAAACACTGCTAAGCACAGCTAAGCCTTGCCAAGCACTACTTAAATAGGAATGTTGTAGCAGTGCTTAGATGGTTTGTGCATTGCTAAGTGGTGTGAAGCACTGCTAATCAATGTTTGTTTAAGCACTACTCTGCCCAGCTAAGCTGGTTTGCACACCACTAAGCATTGCTAAGTGTTGAGAGTTTAAGCACTGCTCAACTGAGTTCAGTGGGTTTGCGTGGTGCTAAGTTTAGCACCACATTTATAAAAATGGCCCAATGGCAGTAAAGGGCAGGAAAACAGTCTTATTTAAGTGCAACAGACAGGAATACAGGCATAACCTGTTGGAGTTTGAACTTGGCAGGAGCTATGGCAGGAGTTAGAGAGGGTACATGCTTCTGGGTGCATTGCTGGGGCATTCTAGAGTTCAGGGTCATGGTTGGACTCCTCATTAAATACCATGACATCCGGCTGCTGCAGGGCCAATACCAAGGATCAGAGTAGAAGTTGGACGCCTGGGACTGGTTAGCACACTATCTCACTAGTGCAACTGGTATCCCCCGCACAGGTGAACAGATGCATCATCACTATGATGACCTGAAGCATCAGAAGGGGGATGTCTTGGCCACCTGGGTCAAGATGCTAGACACAGGAATGCCCCTTGAGTTTGTAAGTATTGTTATCAATTGTGTTATCACAACCTACTCTGAATGTGTTATAGACAGGTATGCTTAATGCTGTGCTTCTCTCCCTACAGCTGACGAGGATAGATCTCGCAACCTAGAGCCTGTGAAGGGCAAATGGCCAGGTTGAACAGTGAGTGTGGTGAGTACAGAGGTTTCTTGCAATCTATAGACATATAAGCAATAAACAGTTAGAATTAATAACTGCCATTAGGTATATTCAGTTGTGATTGTACTGCAATGATTGTGGTCATAGACCTAGACTGACATAAGTGAGTAACGCCAGGTACAGTTCAATAAAGATGAAAACATGACACCTGATAATGTTAAGGAAATAAAGTTTCTACTGCATTAATAATGTTAAGGCAATACAAGTTTCTACTGCATTAATTGTGGAATTACAGCTGTATTGGAACACCCACAGTATATGAGCTATACTTCAATAAAGACTGGAAATATATACCAATCACTGCAGAAAGTCACCCCTACTAAAGCTGTGTTGTCCAATATGTGTGTATTTTGGGATGCTGGTCTTGAGATTCAGTATTACATCTGCTGTGAAGTAAAATCATGAAAAATACCACTAAGTGACTGAAGGTTAGCTAATAAAGAGTGTTCTGCCAAACTGTAGATGTGGAGCTGTAATACAAGATATAATGCATAATGATATGTGTTCTGGACTAAGAGCTTAAGAATTAATAGGAACACCCAAGGTATATTGTGTATCTCAGGATTGTCTCGTCTTAACCATTACATTTCAGCTATATGCATTCCTGCTATGTGGTATGCTGCTGCAGGCAAGTATGAAACTGTAATAGCTGTCGAATGGAAATATACCATCTGCAACTGTATATGGGTCAGGTAGCCAACCCAGTACTCTGATATGTTTTGTACACATCACAACTATTTCCATCCACTAGGGTTTATTGTCTACACCTGCATTCCATGTATTAATGCACAGTTCACCTACAATCTGTGTCATGCATGAATCTCATGCATGTGTGTTCAAGTGTCACTGCAGTCTTGTATAACACTCTGCTTCTATTACCAGGTCATATTTACTTACCAGGTGAGCACTAGGCAAATACCAGTCAATCAATACATAACACTGGCTCAGTTTGATAAATGCTTGGTGTGATGCACATTGTAGAACACACAGACAAGGGTTTGAATCCAGTGACAACCACTACTAAATATTATTGAATCATATATGTAATTTTAACAGATGTTCTCCCCACAGGAATTACAGGTAAATGGGTGTAGTAACCCTTAGTATGGGTTAATAATATTTGTGTTTAGATGTAACAGACTATTAACAGCATTGCTTAGGAAAGTGATAAGATGTCAGAAAATAAAGGCAACAAGTACAATACTACTAAAAGTTAATAAAGAAATAAAATGTGTATTCTTGGTATGGCTGCATGCCTGGTGTGTCTGTGAATATCTGCTGATAGTCTAACCCCATGCCTGCCAAGGCTGGCATGATAGTCGTAAACTGTCTGTACTGTGCATGATACATGTGTCTTGAGTACACACTGTCACAGACTGTGATCACTATTGCCTAATTCCTCGGTTACCGATCCATCATCGACATATTTTATGTCAATAGCACAGTCACACTACATCAGTCCACAGTACACCTTGGTAGTCATATATGTCCATCTGACATGTAATAGTCCCCTAGAGGTGTGTATTTGTAGGTGTTACAGCTTTGTCCATACTGTCCCATGTGAATAGCTTGAGAGGTATGTACATGCTACATAAGTTACGTATATGCACTTATATAGAAAAAGTAAGGGCAGACCTGTAGAGTATATTAGAGTACTGTTGCAAACAATATAACCTATACAGGTAGTAATGGATTGTCTTTCTTTCTCCCTCCACCTTTTATCTGCATCATAATTTATTATTGTTATAGATCAGATATGGTTTACTATTAACATATGTTGTTCTCAAACTGTTATATTGGGCCTTGCATTTTATTATTGTTATGTATTACATTGGTTACATACTAACATACCTTGTTGAATTACCTATGCTGTTGACCTTATGCCGTAACTGTTACTGGCATGCTTTTACTATACTGACTGTTACCTCACTTATGGTTCTGTTCCATATGTTATGCAATGTGATGTTACTGGGTTATTTGCAACTTTCTGGCATTCTCTTATTACTAACTAAACATTATGTTCATTAGTAACCTATACGCTTTGAAATACCTCAACACCATAGCTCGACTGGGTAGGCCGGTTCTAGCTGACCCATCTACCCTACCTCAGCTGGCCTTGGCATCGGGTCCCAGTATGTCTGGGACCCAACCTGGTGCTGCCCCCTCCGCTGGCCCTGCTGGCACTATGGGTGGAACTGCCTCAGGGGATGGGGCCCATCCCCTGCCCTTGGAGCGGGCGTGGAGAGGGAGTTGTTACCCAGCAGCAGCTACCAGGTATGGTGCGCAGGATCATACACCATGGCTACAAAGATCACCTGCACCAGATTGAGGGCACTCTTGCCAACGTGGAGGGGCAAATTGGCCCTGGTGCCCAGCCCCCAGCACAGCCACTTAATGGGGCAGTAAAGGAGCAGTGTTAACTGCCCATGGGTGGGGAGCTCAGTCTCACTACTGCTGTTGTCTGGGAGCACATGGCTCTCTGATTTCACAACACCCTCCCCATCCAAGGTTTTTACCCCCTCATGTGTCACACACCACCCTTGTATGCTGTCTTGTCTGTCTTGTCTGTTGCAAATTCAACCTCTCCTACCCAACTTACCTCCCCACACATACCTATATCCCTTCCCCAAAATTCCATTCTCTCCTTAAAAAAGGGTATCTGCCCCCCCCAAAAAAAATTGCTCCATGCATAGCTCTCCATTTCATACCCGCATCCACTGGACACAATCATTACTTGATTTAATCAACACAGTTATGTCGCCCGCACCCCTCTCTCTGGAGTGTGAGGCTCCAAATTCACTACAACCTCCACAGCTGTTGCTGTACAAGAAATGAAGAGCTATGATCCTTTCCTATACCCATTCTGCACATCCCTACCTTCCCACACATTGCTTTTCCCCTGCTTGTTCATATTTCACCACTTTTCTATCACCCCTTGTTTCTTATCTTGGAATTAGTGCAGTTTAATCAGAGTGGTGCACCACACAAACCTGCTTAAAACTGTCTTAATCACTTTTTGTGTTTCTGACACTGACACCTCTGTAAGATAATTACCCCTGTTAAGTTTCAAACCCAGGACCCTGTCAACTATAAGCAGAGAAAATTAGCCCACTAGGCCACTCAGCTTTAAAATAAAGCATGTGTTTCCATAAACATATCCTGATTGCCAATGACACACTGCTTGTACATATAATGGGAAAATTGACAGTGTACTTGGGACTGTGATGCAGACACCAAACCAGTACATAGCAAAATAAATAATGATGGATGGATGTGAGGCCTAGGATATTAGGCATAGCTGACAACTGCACTGACTGTTGCGGAATGTCCACAGCTGCGCCACGTACTTTTAGTTAGCACAGTTGTCACAAAACCTATTATGTGTGTTGAAGTACTGGCAAGTCAGTACAGATTGAGGTTGCAAAATCATGAAAGACAGTTTAGAGTTGCACATCATACCCAGTCGAACACACATTTTTATTTATTTATTTGACATTTGTGGACCATGTTAGTCTGACTGAGCTAAATTCCTTTTTCAGCAGAGGCCCAGGGAGAAAAGCTCCACAAGTAAGTATAAACAAGTACAATGTAAACAATATCACATGAATATTCAAAACATAATAAAAGAAAAATCATATGTAGCATATGGTAACATCTCAAAATATTTACAATCAACATAAAAGTTCTCCAGTAATAATTATAGAGAGTGGGACTCAGGTTCAATTAATTGCTGGTTTTCTAGTAGAGTATAGATGTAGTAAAGACTTAGTTATATCACATCTGATACACATAGAGTAGATAGGAGAAGGAAAAGGGTTATGGGAGAAAGAGTTGAAAGGAAGGGGGAAGTTGGTCAAGGAGGGTGGTTACACATGTTTACGCGAATCCTGTGTAACAGACTGTATGCATGCATGCACATATATCTTGCAAATACACCTGCTATAGTATTGAGTCAGTAGTGCAATCTGCTACATTCCTAACATGCTGTACATTTTGCCACCGACAGTCCTGGGTTCAATTCCAGTTGGTTGCACTTCAAATACATGCTTGTGAATGCAATAAATAAATGATTGAGCCCCACAATTTTAAGCAGAACTGGTTGCTGCTACTGCATTCACTGCTATCCATGTGAACACATCAAAGGCCTGTAGGTTGGGACATACTGCACAAATATGTATATGCTTCCCAAATGTAGCCTACCATTCTCGGAATGGCAGTATTGCATAACATATGTACCTGAAGCACATGCCTTGCCTGGACTGTTATGGGTACCTTCACCCTGGCTATGCTGTAACAACTGACACATTCAGCTTGCTGTCCTCCAATGTGTTTACAATCTCCAGTATGACTCCTGGGCAAAACACAGCAGCTGCAGCCTACAACATATGCAGCAGTATGTTCAGCTACCTGTTACAGACCTACCATACCTCACAACCACCTATAACAAGGAATCCACACAACAACCATACATAAAGGGGTGGGGACAAAGGTCAAGTGATAGGGACATGTGTCACAGTCTTCTCCTATAAACACACACAGCCACTAGACTAGTAACTACTGCAGCAGCATACATATTCTTATGCGTATAAAGTATGACACTCACATCTCCCCCCTTACTGACCTTAAACCACATTGTTTAACACTAAACTGTCATATAATCAGAAAGTCTTTTCACAATGGCCAAACACAGCATGCAAAAGTGTGGACATACTGCATACATCCCAACAGTGGACAGTATTTTTACCTACCCTCTGCAATGCTGTAATCTTCACACCTTGATAATGTCCATCTCACAAACTAGGAAAGGGGCCAAGACCTACACGAAGGCCTTAAATATAGCAGTGTTGTGCCATTCCATTGGCTAATGAAAGTGCAACCCAGCTGTTCTGGATGCAGTTAGCAAGTCTGAGCTACAGACTGGTGCACAAGCAATCACCTGTTCATGAGGATTACCTACAAAAGGCAAGCAGCTGCCTATGGTAAACAGGGTTGTGACTTGCTTTACAAAGACAGACTTCAATATCACAAGTATTGTTCTTCAGGATTTCTGCACAAAAAGGAGTACAGCACTCTACCAGGTATGTAATAGTAGTCCCCATGTAATGGGACATGGGGAATAGGGATTACAACAGTAAGCCTGTAGTACATATCTTGGAATGACATGTTGCTGATAGTCAGCTGTCCAGCACCTACAGGCTTGTCTTTCAACTCTGCCTGCTGTGACGTAGATCACAGCTCTGGCCTTCTGAGCCCTCTTACAATGGTCAGCTCCTGTACAAATGCTAGTGGATTGTGTGTTAGACAACAGTAACAGTTGATAATGGTAGACACTGCTGGCATATTACATGATGTATTGTCATTCAGCTCTCAGTCTGTAAAATTCACACAGGAATAGTTCAAACATTGTACAGGTGTCCCTTACTGTCCCTGATGTACTCTGGCTAGGTCATTGTGTACTCAACATCCATATCTCATTGTTTGAGAGCTATGGCTAGCATACCTGGTGACCCCCTACAGCAGGACTTCAGGTCATAGCCAGTAGTAGAGGGGGGATACAGGCCTGAGAGTGTACATATTGAGCATTCAAAGTAAGGGAATGAATACAGTACCAGATATTACTGTACCATAACTGTTTTCTGAGGGTTCTGACATGTTGGGTGGGAGGTTGGCATAATGGTTAAGGTATTTTCCTTACAGACACAAGGTGCAGGGTTTGATTCTCATATGGAGAAATTGGTTAGGCATAAAATGGCCCACAAGGGCAGGTAGCCTAGTACTAACCTATGAACCTATGACAGCCAGACTCTTCACAGTCTGAGAACAACCATTAAGTATTGTCCAACCGTTTGCTAGATATCCACATTTTCTGGCAGAGGGTCCAACTGTAACAGGCACATGTACACATTTTGCAAACATCTGTGTACTGCAGAAGTCAAACACCTACAGGGAAGATACCCTTCAGCACTTTTGCAATGTTGTCTGTCATTGCATCACACGGATGTTGCTGGACTGTCCCCATATACTTGTAGTAACACTCACCTATTTGTCAGACAGTGGCTGTATGACATGGTTCTGGGACATCACACATAGGGGGCACACCACAATAGACAGCACTGATGGGAATGGAGACATAACAACACACTTCATCACAGCACACAGGGCCATAACCAGTATTCACAGGATTGTAGGAGGTAACTAGGCTATTGGCCCTAAGGCCTTATAAGCTTAACAAGAGTTTAGCCCATGTTTATACATGTCAGCACCTACTGCCCCAGTCCAACAGGGACACAGGTGGAATCCCAAGGGTGTATTTTCTGTTTCTCATCCAGTTATCCAGGTTGTGCTTAAAAAGGGGTACAGAGGTACTCTGCTTGACATGGATAGGGAGTCTATTCCACATATGGGGGAGTCTCTGGGACACAAATATGTCCAGCCAAAAAGTCCTGTTGATGTCACAGACCAGGTTGAGGGTGCACATATGGGTTATTCGAGTGGAGCTTGACTTGCGGATATGCAGCAGTCCCATCAAGGTGGGGTCAGTGATTGCCTTGTATGCCAGACAGAGGTCACCTCTGAGGAGTCTGTATGAAACTGAGCGGAGGGATAGGGCTTTTAGCCTATCTGTGTATGGTAGATACATGAGGCCCAGGATTCTCCTGGTGAGGAACCTCTGTGGTCTCTCCAGATGGTGCAAGTGCTTTGTGAGGTACAAGGCAAAAGGAACATTGTACTCAATGATGGGCCTTATAAGGGAAGATTACAGGGAAGTTATGACCTCCTTATCCCGGGATGAGATACCCTTACTTATGAGTTGGGCCATGTAGAAGGCTTTCCATACAATGGAAGCAACATAGTGGTCAAAAGTCAGGTTGCTATCAACCTGTGTGCCAAAATTACTCATGACTGATTATGTGCTTAGGACGTTATTAATGTGATAATTTATGGGGACTTCACTCTCCCCAAATGGGATGATGATCCATTTTGTGGTATTCAGCTTGAGGCCATGTTTTTGGCACCAGTCATTTGTCTGAGTGAGACCCTCTTGGAGGATGGCCACATCACTAGGGGATTTGGTGACAGCACCCAGCATGCAGTCATCTGCAAACCTGGTCAGCCATAGCCCACTGGTTTTGTTCTGCACCTCAGAAAAGTATATCCCAAATAGTAGAAGCCCCAAGACAGAACCCTGGGGTATACTGCTTGTTACAGGTCTACTGCTTGAGGTGGTTTCCCCTATTTTGACTAGGTGGGTTCTATCAGTGCACCAGTTTGCTACCCATCTGGTAACATATGGATTGATGCCTAGTTGAAAAAGTTTATCGATTATGGATGAGTGGGGAATAGTGCTGAATCCTCTGGCCAGATCAAGGTAGGTGGTGTGCACTGTCTTCCCCTCATCCATGTCTTTGATGACTGCCTCAAAGAAGTTAACCAAATTTAACAGACGTAATCTCTCCTTGACAAAGACAGACTGTGTGGGATTGAGTGTTTGGAGGTTGCCAATGTCCTTATTAATGAGGTCCATGATAATCCATTCCATGGCCTTGCAGATCAGGCTAGGTAGGCTGATGGGTCTATAATTCCCTGGATGTGGATGCTCCACCTTTGTGCAAAGGGATGACAGTGGCTGTCCTCCCCTCAGCAGGGACAAAGCCAGTGCTCAGGCTTTGGTTGAATAGGGTGCCCAATGGTGCTGCAAGCTCCTGCCTGAGTTCATGTAGGATGCAGGCTAAGATGTTATTGGGTCCCATGGAGGCTGCATTTTTTGCCTTTGAGAGACCAGTGACGACCTGTTCCCTAGATATAAGGGGAGGGTTCAGGGACTGGGGATGTCCTGATCTACTGATGTGGGGACAGAGGAGTGAAGTTTTCACTGAATATGTCAGCCAGCAAGTTTGCTATATCTACGACATTTGTATATGTGCTGTCCTTGCCCACCACTTCTGAACATATCTGGGTGCTTCCTTTGAGGTTGCGAACATATGTGAAGGACTTATGGCTGTCTGTCTGGATGTCACCAATGTGGACTCTAAATTTACTTTGGAGGATTTCAGTAGTGCTCTTATTTGCTTGCTCAGGCTAAGGAGACATTGCTTCCAATTGGGCACCTGCTTCTTCTTGGTCTTGGACAGCAAATTTTTCCTCTTGTTATATAGTTTATTTATTTCAGATGTCCACTAGACAGGTTTACTTATCCTTGCAGTGGATGATGTAATCTTGTTGGGTATTCCTGATTCCACGCATCTATATAAATGTTCGTATAGTGCTTTGGTGTAGTTTTGGATATTGGTGCCAGTTCCTACAGAGGGAGAGGGGGCTGTGAAGCTGTTTAAACATCCCTCTGGAGGCTGTAATCAACTTTGGAGAAGTTTTTATGTCTGACCCTAGTTAGATGGGTATTGTGGGAGATAGTGACTTTGAAAGTGACCGCTTTATGGTCTGATCTTACCGGGCAGGATGATACAGAAGGGATGCTGCAGTGGTTACTCATGTTGTTTAATACCAAGTCCAAGATATTTTCACCTCTTTTGGGGTATCAAATAGCTGTTCCACAGTGTTTGCATTGACAAAATTGATGAATCTCTGGGCATTTGTGTTCTGGCATGAGTAGTTATTCCAGTCTATGTTTGGGTAGTTAAAGTCACCCAGGATTAGGGTAAAGGGTTGAATTTTGATAGAGTCAAACAGGTTCATATAGGCGGAATGGGCATCTTGAGTTAGATTTGGGGGCCAGTAGCTAGCTATGATTTGAATAAGGGTCTTGTCAATGGTTAACTGTACCTGGAGTGTCTCCTGTGTGTCATACTGTTTGACCATCCTGTAGGTGTGTATGTCATTGATATATATTGAAACTCCACCTCCTTTGGCTTTACTGCCCACAGTTTGGGGTCTGAATGTATGATAGGATGAGTAACCAGGTAAGGCTGGGGTGCTCTCTGCAGCTTTGAACCAGGTTTCTGTGATTGCACAGATGCCAGCATTTTCCAGGGTTAAGAATGCTTGCAATGAGTGCAGTTTTATGTTTAGACTACTAGCGTTTAGCAGCATGACCAAAATCAAGGAAAAGTGTATACACAAACAACTTCTTTGCTATCTTATCCAGAACAATCTACTAAACAGTTCTCAACATGGTTTCAGACCCCACCATAGTACAACCACTGCCCTCCTCTCTTTTACTGATACAATTAACCAAAACCGGAATAAGAAAAAAATATCATCAGCTCTCTTTCTGGACCTATCAAAGGCCTTTGACATGGTTAACCATCAACTACTTCATGACACTCTAAAAAATCTCCATTTAGACAACCAAACCCTGGATTGGTTTCATGCCTATCTGTCTAATAGGCAACACGCTGTACTCTGGCAGAATAAGCTCTCCAGCCTCCTACCTAATACCATAGGGGTTCCTCAAGGTTCTATACTGGGACCTCTTCTCTTTTCAGTCTTCATAAACGACCTTTACAAAGCCATCCCTGACGCCACCTGTATTCAATACACAGATGACTTGACATTAGTTTGTTCTGATGCATCTCCAGTTAACCTATCACTCAAAACACAATCCTGTTTCCTGGCAGTTGAGAACTGGCTATCAGGGCGTCAACTGATTCTGAACCCAAACAAAACCAAATTATTACTATTCCACCCCACCCACAAGACCACAAATGCATCCTTTTCTATACAATCCAAAAATGGAACAATTATCTCCCCTGACTCCTATACTAAACTATTAGGAGTTACCATTGATAATAAACTTAGATTTGATATTCATATCAATCAGACTATCAAAACCGTTAATAAAAAACTTGGGTCACTATATCGAATTAAATCCTTTCTAACTCCAATTGCAAAAATGTCCGTAGCCCGCTCACATCTTCTCTCTACCCTCCTATATGCCTCCCCCATGCTTACTAATCTTAACAAATCTGACCTTAATAAACTATCATGTTGTTATAATAATATTGTCAAATTTGCAACCGGCATGCCCTACAGGACCCATCACTGTATTAACCTACAAAACCTCGGTTGGATAGAATTTCCAAACCTCCTTCAGCAAAGCCAACTTATAGAGGCATTTAACATACTCAAACAACCCGACAACACTCCTGC
The DNA here is from genome assembly GCF_019279795.1 of Protopterus annectens. NCBI lineage: Eukaryota > Metazoa > Chordata > Ceratodontiformes > Protopteridae > Protopterus > Protopterus annectens. Next base: position 1,298,338,585 of record NC_056744.1, on the reverse strand, counting down.
ACTGAAAAATTTAATCAAACCCTACAACAATCTCAATAGTCTACGCTCTTCAAACAAGCTACTAGTACAAACAGTCAAATCCAGCAACGCAGGGGGTGATACACTCTTTGCCAATGCCATCGGAAAAATATGGAACTCCCTTCCTCCCAGCCTCACCAGTATTACCTCCCTATGCCAATTCAAAAAAAGGCTAAATCACCATTTCAAGTCACACTGGCTTTGCCAATGCTCAAACCCAGATTAACTCTTCCTCAGCTAGCAAATTTCTTTCTTTTTCAAGTCTAACCAAATAATTATCCTATGGACCTTTCTCTCAACTGGCCCACCCCAGATTTTCCTTGTGAATCATTTAATGTTGTTCTTAATTGAAAATCTTTTAAACTATGCTATACGGACAGCCTAGAAAGAGAAAAAGTATGTCGCAGCCTGTGTCTCTTATTCACAATTGTTTTTATAAAATAAATACTTAATGGTGTCTCCTCTTCTGTTTAATTTAACAAAGGAGAAAATATGTACTCTATGTAACATGTATGTAATTTCCTGACTATGTGGAGCTTTTCTCCCCGGGCCTCCGCTGAAAGGGACATGTATCCAGACGGACCATCCCGGTCAACAAATGTAAAATAAATAAAATAAATAAAATAAATAATTTGTGTTTTGTTGACATTTTTATGTTGTTAGTTTTAACCTCATTACTGTTCCTAAAAAAAGGCACTATGGGGGAGGCAATAACCTTTGCCAGAAGCCTGAAGTCCAGGTGAGACAGTGCAGGCCATCTCTCACAAAGCATCATGGTCTGTCGATCATATCTTTCCAGGCTGTCAGGTACTGGATCCCCCTAGAATGACACCAGAAACAAAGCCAATTGTTAAACTCAATCATTTCCTGTTTGCATTGAGGCATCATTCTGGGTGATGGCAGAATGCTGCTTACGCCTAGGGACATACCTGCCTGGGACACATAATCAGTGAGCTCAGTCATGTCTCTCTTCATATAGTCCAGAGAGGTACTTCTCAAGTCATTCATCCCAACATGGACTATGACAGAGTCATAAAAGTACCTGTTGTTGAAAGACTTCATTGTGTATGTGATATGGAGGATTCTGGCACCTGATAGACAACTAACCATGACTTTCTCCTTATCCATCCTGATGAGAGTCACATCTGTATGTCTCACAATGGATTCTCCTATGATTAATATGTTGGGTTTATGATCAAGCCATAATGGCTGTGAGACACAGGTATGTGGACTATCCATTGTATGTGGTGTGGAGGACTGTGTAGATTGTGTGTGTTTTTGCCTCAATGGCCTCCTTTGTATGTTGATGACCTCCACATATGTGGGTGTGAATTGTATAGGTGTGGATGGTGTTTGAGGTGTAGTGATTGTGTTGACAACCTTTTTGGTGGCAGATATACTGGCTTGAGAGGGAGAGAACATGGACTCTAGTTTCCTAATGTGATTGCATCTCTCACAAATTGTGTTCCTAGGTGGTGGTGGTAGATGGTTGTCCATGTACATGAGGGAGTTTATATACTATGTCAGGGTGCCCATATCAACCAGACTGGCAGGAGAACCTGTAGAACATTGTCCATCCATATTTATCAGAATCTGAGGGAGAAAGGCCAGGGAGACCTAAGGGGTGGACCTAAAGCCCAAGTGCTCAAACCAAAAGTAAGAAGCCTAGAATAACACTTATAATTTAAACAGACTATAAACAAGCAGTAATAAATGCAACAGAACACATGCAGTTGAACACTTTAAAGAACAAGCAGCAAGTAGCAGAAGAAAGCAAGATGAGGAGGAAAATGCAAGATGTATTGCCACTATGTTGCTGATAGCCGCATACATACTGTGTTGATAGATGGCAGGGTATGATGTGGGAGTTAGCATTGGATAGTGCTGGCCAATTTGGACATGCAGAATGTGCACATAGTGGGGAGCAATGTATGTGGTCCTGTGACATGTTCCCCTCTTCTTGTCTTTCAGAAACAATGTACAGATGGAGGCACCCACCTTTTCCTTCTGCCGAAAATGACATGATCCTGGATGGCTTCAGACTGCATCACAACATACTGCTTTCTAGGAGTCACCAGAATTGTAACCAATGTGCTGCACTGTGGGGTGACCTCATCACATCAGTAAACAAAGTAGGTCTACAGGAAAGAAGCTACAAACAGGTTTGACACTGGATGACTGACATGATAAATGCTGCACAACAAAGGGATGCTGTAGCCAGGGACCATGCTGGCACCAGTGGAGGGCCTCCAGCACAAAGGAGTTCCTGCCAAACCTGGGATCAACCACCAGCTCCCAAGCATCCATCACCCAATGTCATGGAGGTGGGTGGCACAATTTCCACAGCAGAGGAGCATCCAGGTAAGCCTCCTGTGTTCATCACTGTAATACTGTAGCAGTCATTTTGATAGCCTCTGCATACCAGTACACAGATGTCAGGTCAATCTACATTTGGGGGAGGGGTTTGTTTGTAACACACAGTTGTGCACACATACTCAGAATGTCAGCAATGTGGGCAGTATCAAGTTCCTACTGTACATGTTGATATACACACATATTATCCTGTAACAATGCCACATTTGTGTTTGCTGACAATACCTCTCCCTCACATTTCCATAGGTACATCAGGTGTGGCCAGAGTCCAACATCCTGTAGCCGGTGAGTGTGAAACTGTTCTTGTATGGCTGATATATATATACTAGGAATGTTAAGGGCTGCCAGTTTGCTGTAGACACAACTGTTATGCTTAGCCAGAGTACAATACTTGTATGTTCAGTTTTGGAGGGGTTCACTTCATGCATTGAATCAATAATCACAATAGTGCATTTGCAGGACCTGTAACATATTTACACTTATTTTTGTGAAGGTCTATGCAGTCTGCTATACAGGGGACAATAGTATGGTGAAGACGGGTGAACTGTACTTTTGGTGTAGGTCCATCACATACACTGACATATTGCTTATCTCACAGGTGTATACCACTGGCAACATTAACTGGATGTAGCTGCAGTGATGTTATTAAGGGCCTGTCTTGTCTGTGTATGTTATATTCTGCTTGCATGTTGTGCATGGGATCAGAATTAAGATGCGATATGTATAATGCAGTTGTGGCACCTCACCTGTATGTATGTATGTGGATCAGCAGACATAATAAATGTAGTTATGTTGTCTTCCTCCTCACAGGTGACTGTGGGGGTTGGAGTGTGCCCCCTCACAACCTGATGTCAGTGTCTCATCAGACTCTGATGATGATGTTGGCCATAGTGAGGCACAGGTGGTGTTTTTGGGGGCTGAATCTGTCCCATGGGTTGTCATCCCACTTTCTCCCCCAATATCCTCGCACACAGTCAGTATAACTACACATACCCATTCGCCTGTGATCACAGATATTGGACAGTCAGATTGTGGCAGCATAGAACAGGAGAGTGTGGCGACTATGGCATCAGTGACTGCAGACACTAGCCTTAGCCAGAGAGCTGGCGAGATCCCGCACAGGCAGATTGACAGGGGTGCTTGAAGGAGGACTGCTGCCCATCCACCACCTATCACAGGTGTCACATCACCAGTTATTCGACGCATGTTTTGGTCCATCATGGAGACACAGGCACATTCCGAATGCAACACCAGACAGATGCTCAGGATCATGGATACATCACTGTCTGACATCTGTAACTCCATCAACCACATTGGTGATACCATGCATCATTTCACTGATGTAGTGGACAGACAGTGGGGTGAGACATTGTCAGTCCTTGTCCGCACACTGTCTGCTCTAGAACATGTGGTGGGAGTAGGGCATCAGACACCTCATTAACAACATCTGCTGAGAGTCCACCTGGCCATGCACACTCATGCTCCTATAGTGGCAGTACCTTCAGCACTACAGAAGGGAGAGTGCTGTCCACACCACAATGTGGCAGGCCAGGGGCACATGGTCCTGGGTGGTCCTATGAGGGACACAGGCCCAGCAGACACCAGTCACCATCAGTGACTAGTACCACATCTGACCCTGGGCATGGTGATGCCAGTGTCACTCCTGAAAGAGCCAGTTCTTGTGTTCTTGGCCATAGATAGTGAACTATTCAGTCTGCCATTTACAGTCCACAGCTGTCCAATATATGCATGTGTAGGGCTAGCACATGGCTTGACTGTGTATATGTACATATTCATACATCAGTGTCACATACAGGTCACCAACAGACACAAATAGCACCTCTCCATGGCCCAGCTGACCACCACCCCTTCCTGACTCTCACACATGATGTCAACTGTTTGGCACATCCTAGGCCTCCGGCACCCCCACACCACACACTGTGCATGTCATGATACCTGTGCCACATACCTGCCATCCATACCATTGATGCAGGGACATGAAAATATGTGTCTGATGCACAAGGTGAATATAGTACATTACATTACATTGTTTACTGTGGTTCTGTTATGCCATGACAGGGGCTGTCTGCTGGCATGTGACTTGAGTACACATTAATGTGTTTGTTCCTTTGTTGCATGATGTTAGATTGGTGGAGATGTCACAGACTGACAGGTGTCTCTCAAAAATGTGTATGTTTCTGTTGCATGGGGTCTGAATGGCTATGCTGTGGAGACTTAGTGGCAATACAGCGGCTCAGGATGGCATGGTAGCAAAGCAGAAATATGACATCAGCAAGTAAGGCTTTATATGTGCATGGTTACCTAGGTGCACCTGTGTAGAACAGTGTGTCTGGGGCAATGGGGACAGACAGCATAATTCTGCATGTATACCCCATGACAAGGCATGCATCCCTTGATACGTGTCAGCTAGGTGTTCTGTACCTACAAATGTAAGTAGTGGCAGATAGCATTTATGCCTAGGTTGATGTGGGCTATTTAGGGGCATCAAGTACTCAGAGGCCCTTAAAATGTATAACCATTGCACACACATAGGCAAGACAGACACACTGCTGCAAAGGGGTAAAATTATAAACACACACAGACACACACTCACAGAGCTGCCCTTTCTGAGATTAGAACCCCTATCTATCTAGTAGTATATACTATAGCACTAAGTACTTATCACATGTGCCACAGAGTTTACATGTTTTGGAAGTGGTTACCACTGCTGTTAAGGTGGATGACATCAGTGGGCCCTGTAAAGGAGGTCAACGGGGGGTTGAGAGGGGCTCAAAATGTATTACCATTGCATACAGATAGGTAAGACAGGCACACTGCTATAAGGGGATACATTTACACACACATACCCACAGAGTTGACCTTTCTGAGATTAAAACATCTTCCAATCCAGTAGTGTATATTATGGCACTAAGTACGTATTGCATGCACCATGGAGCTCATGTATTTTGGAAGTGTTTGCCACTGCTGTTAAGGTGGATGACATCATCATGCCCTGTAAAGGAGGCCAATGGGGGGGTTGAGAGGGCCTTAAAATGTATAACCATTGCACACAGATAGGCAAGACAGACAAGAGGGGTTGGCAGGGCCTCACAATGTATAACCATTGCACACAGATAGGCAAGACAGGCACACTGATGCAAGGAGATATATTTACATGCACACACATGTTCACAGAGTTGCCCTTTCTGAGATTAGAATTCCTACCTATCTAGTAGTATACACTATAGCACTACGTAGTTATTGCATATGCCATGGAGTTTATGTGTTCTGGAAGTGTTTGCCACTGTATTTGAGGTGGATAACATCAGCAGCTGTTGCCAGGGAGGCCACTGTTATGGAGGATGCTAATCACAGGGCCATAAAATGATTGACCATTACACAGACATAGGCCTGATGGGCATGTCTGTATTGCTGTATGGATAATAGCGATATTTACACACACAAGGTTGCGGATGTCTGATTAGAACCCCTAACTACCTATTATTACACACTACAGCTCACATTACTAGTTGCACCCGCCATCGGTTACATTTGGTGTATAAGTGGCTGCAGCTACATCACTCTGCACTTTATGTGGATATATATATAATCTGTTACCTCTATCTATCTATCTATCTATCTATCTATCTATCTATCTATCTATCTATCTATCTGTCTATCTATCTACCTCTCCTCTCTCTCTCTATATATATATATATATATATATAAATACATATATAACTATATATGTGCCACATACTGAAAGATTAGGATAATCATGTCTTAGGGGGATAAGAAGAGACAGATACATATATATAGCTGTCTTTATGCACAGAGATATATTCACATCTCAGTTCTTTAGATAGAGGCATCAGACATGGGATGACACTAGCTAAGTTTAGGAGCATGCCCAGTGTGACCATCAGTAAGTCCAAGGTGACTGCAGGCCAGACCTACCTATACTCCAGTCCAGGATTTTGTGTTACAGCCAACTGGCTGCTGCACCTGATTCAACAGTTTAGCACCTCCCTGATATTATGTCCAAGGGATTCCCTGGCTGTGAGTTGGGCATAATATCTGAGTCATACCTAGGGTATATACACATTGTAATATACTATACAGGATTTTGCATCATATGTCTGGCATGTGTTACATAGCATTGTGATTTTCTGGCACATCAGTGGCAAATCATTATAGATTGATGATAGGACTTGATGAGAGACATTTGAGATACTGACTGCATACACAGCAGGGAACCCATGCTACTGCATGACCTGTTATTCTCTGCACTTTCTACATTTGTCTGGCCAGTAGTTAATTATTCTCCTTATATGTAGACCTTTGTTCCACTCCTGTTCATGACTGTGCCCATAGTCCCTGCTCTAAGTAGTTGTAGGTATGCTGTGACAGGGGTACATGATGCAACAGCACACACAGGGTTACAGACTTCACACCTATGACTGTACATGTTTTGCAGGATGTTCAGTATTCCACCTCATATGTCTGTTCTGCTCCTCAGATAGTTATGTTTTTTGGTAATATACTACTACATGGTTCCCACTGACTTGTTGTAGGTACTGACACAGTTACGTGAAGGCCTTTACATCCTGTTGCTACTCTGACTTGTTCCAACCTGCTGGTATACTAACCACCTTCTAGGTTACTCAGAGCATGTGTAATGTCCATATCTGTGGCCCCTGTCCCTGGCTTTGTCCAGCTTTCTTGCAGTAACAAATAGTGAGATATTGACAGTCTTTGGGAGTCCTACCATAGGGGTACCTCACATGCAAAATTGTAGATGCAGCTAGCTTCGAACTATGAACACCATCAACCATGCTAATGTACTTAGCTCACTAAGCCACACCAAGTCATCAAAAGGTGATGTTTAATTCCTGACACTATCAGCATCAGACAGACATACACTTTGACCCCTGCATATTGAGGACATAGAACATGTCACCAGGTTGTTTGGGAGAGTCCTGTGATTGGGTGGTCTGCTGCTATAACCTTGCAAACATACTGTTACTGCAGTTGTATGGGTACATGGCTGTGTTCGGGGTAGGGGACTCTAGCAGTGATAGTCATGCATCTGCTCTATAACCCCAATGTTTGGCAATTCCCTCGCATAGTTCAGTGGGTTTTGCTGCCTTGTGGCCTACTGCATATTATAGGGCAGCCAGTATTTGACAGAGTTCCTGTTGTCCCACATAGCTGTTAGTTCTCTGCAGGTAGCCCAGTAGCTCACTCTATTCCCTTTCATACATTCAGTAGGTCCATACATATGCTACTATAGACTAGTACCCCATACATTTGTTATAAAGAAGAGTGACTTATCTTGTGCCTGCAACAGTTGAGATAACAGTGCTTCAGGGCTGATTCTGTCAGATGCATGCAGTACTCAGCCAATACATGGTAAGGTACAGGTTGTGAGGTGTGGCTGGCATCCTTTTTATTATGTGTGTGAATCAGAGTGAGGTGTCATTCCCTAGGACCTTAGGTTATTAGTGGATGTGCTAGGCATTGCCTCTTTGCCAAGGCCAGGGCTTACTGGGCACACCTACATCTGCCTACAGGGACAGGCTTAGGGGGTTCCTCCTCTGATTCCCCCTGTGGCTGTGGGGACCTTGGCTCTGGTGGGAGGCTATGTGTCCCTTTCCTGTGATGTTTTTGCCGCAGCTGTTTCCACAGGATCATATTGTGCAGCATGGCAAATACTGTGAACATCTGTGCACATGTGGCTGGAGAGTACTGCAGGGCTCCACCAGATATAGCGAGGCACCGGAACTATGACTTGAGCAGCTCAAACACATGCTCTATGATGTTCCTGGTTTATGTATGTGCCTCATTATAGCATTCTTCAGTAGGTGTGTGTGCATTTCTGATGGGTGTCATCATCCATGGTTCTAGTGTGTAGCCAGCATCCCCCAGTAGATGGTCATACAAGATGTCCCCCTGGAAAGCATCTGGTATAGCTGTGATGCATGCCAGAAAAGGGAGTCATGATAACTTCCAGGGATGCCGGCACACACACTCATTATAATGCCCTGGGCAATGCACACGACCTGGTAGTTGATGGAATGATACCTCTTGCAGTTGACATAGACTTTATTCTCCTCACTGGGCAGTGCTTTGATGTACATATGAGTGCAGTCTATGGCACCCAGTACCTCAGGGTAGTGTGCTATATGGTGGAAGAGACACATACTGCTGGCCCTCTCCTCAGGAGTGTGAGGTAAATAAATGTGCTCACTGGCATGTGTCTGCATGGCAGCCAGGAACTGGTGGAATACCCTGGATGCAGATGCCTGTGAGACCCCCATCATGTCCCCAGTTGGTCTTTGAAAAGTACCTGTAGCTAGTATTTTAAGGGCTACACATACCTTTGTTTCCACTGGGATAGGTTCTCCTCTGTTGACTCTGGGTCTGAGTTGAGGGCGGCAAAGCTTGGTGAGTTCTTGTAGCATGTCCCTGTCCACCCTGTAGCACTCTACAATCTCCAGCTCATGGAGATCCTGAAAGGTTACCCTAGGCCTGAACACTCTTCTCAGTCTAGGCCTATTGTCAGCATCAGCATCAGCACTGACCTCAACCTCTAGCATATACAGATGTATCAGGGCAGCAGCAGCTCCTAGCATTCTGTCAGTTAAAATTCCCAAGTTTGTGCTCCAATGGTGCAGAGTATGTGGGAAAAATCAGATTCTAGGGTGTATGCATACTTTATAGTGGTGTGCTACAGATGCAGCCTGTGTGATTGGCTAATTATGATGCATTCCAACTGCCAGGTATATCATTGAAGGGTTTGAATGGCCCAGTATCAGTGGAACAGAGCTTATCAGTAATTTATATGATTGGCTTTCCCAGGCTATTTCTATGTTTTTTTTAAATGCCTTCCCTGCTAAGCACTGTGGAGTGGCACGCAAATACGCAGCACTGGTGTAAACACTAATCAGCAGTCTGGACCCACCCCGATGTATGGGCAGGCTCAATATAGCTTAAATCAGCTAAAACACATGCCCTGCAGCTAAACAAAGATTAGCAGCACTAGACACACCCCTCGTGCTTACCCAAGCGGTGCTCAGACAGGTGCCACTGAGCTCCAATCCACTTAAACTTATAGTGACACACCCCCTTCTGATGTTAGCTACCTGTTCTATTAACACCATCATGGTTCTGAGCCTATACAGGTGTTATCTGTGGATACAGTGGCCTATTGTTGCTATTCAGTAACCCCAGCTCATTTGCATACAGATCCTTGCATATACGCTGGATGCTTCACTATTCCAGGGCCTGCTTCCTTAGCAACCACTGAAACCTACCATTGGACATACCGCATGCAGGACACTATAATGCATTATTTTTACAGATATCTTATTTTTAGGGTTTTTTTGCATAATGGCATGTTTGTGCATTGCTGTGTGCTGCCCAAACTTAATATGTGTATTAAAAATTATTATTTTATATTACTTTGCATTAGTTTTTGGACTCACAGGGCATAGTTTTGGATATATCACTGCCTAAACTGACATTTCCAACCTTCTAATTGGGCTTTTACAGCCCCTGTTCAATTTTTACATTTCTGTACATGGTTATTTTCCATGTACACTTCTGACACCAACATGGCTTCTGCAAAGATACCTTTCTGCTTACTGGATCACATTAGCAAATCACCCTCAGTTGCATATATTTCATCTGGTTATGAGGTGATTTGCATGCCGTGGACACTTCTGTTTTCACATGCTCTTGCATGCTCCTTTGCTCTGTTTACTGGATTGCATGGCTGAGAGTTTCCATGTTGGGGCCGTGCCACTCTGCCTACATAGAAAATCACTCCATGTAGGCTTTATTGAATTCCCAGGTATATCTATTAATGTCAATGGGTTGAACAACCCCATGAAAAAGTATAGTGCCAACAAATATTTGATACTACATAAAACAGATTTTACATTCATTCAGGAACTTCACATAGTAAAAGAAGATCTAAACAAATTAACCTTTAAGAATTATAAAATGTTTGTAAGTTCAAACTACAACCACAAGAGAAGAGGTGTCCTAATTTTACACAGAAAATCAATGAGAATTCCAAAATAGTTGTCTTATACTCAAGCAATGATGGTATGCTTGCTTTAGTCATACTAAAACTAGATACAAGATGTACACTTTTGCAAACACCTACTGGATACTGGGTATTGGGACTAAAACTGTGAAAAAACATTTAGACACCATAACATTAAAGTCTAAAGGTGAGTTACTATTAGCATGTGATCTTAATTGTATCATGTCCTCCACTGATACTACAAGCTCTAAGCCCTTCAAGATGCCCCTTGTTGCCAAGCACTTGAACAACTATATAAAAGACAGAAACCTAATTGACATTGATGGTACAAAAATATTATCCTCCCTGAAATATTCTCATTACCCTTACAGATTTGGCATGCAGACCAACACAGACAAAGTCTTTGTAACCAGTTCTTTACTGGCCAAAGTTGATAAAGTAGTGCTGACATCATGCCCTATGTCTGACCACAGTGCTATCACCTTCAATGTAGCATTTAATACTGACCCATTAAACTTCTGCCAAAGACTACCTGCCTATCTAGTAACAGTACAAGGATTTAAAGAATGGTTTCTAGATGAAATAAAGCTTTACCTAGATGTCAGTAATAATGGAGAGGTTTCAGATATTATCCTTTGGGACACTTTAAATGTAGTCTTACATGTTAAAGTTAAACATTGGTACATAAATAAAAGGAAAGAGTGGGATAAAAAAACTGGTAGACATCCAAAAAGTAATTGATGAGCTAAAACTAAAACTTACAGCAAATGACAAATCTGCATTAGCTGACATTGTAAACTGAACAAGGAATATCAGGATATCATGCAGCATAAAATATCAATAAATCTGGAAAAAAAAATCAGATTGCAATCCTACTCAATTAATCCCATGAGTATGCACAGGACTGAGACTAGATCTAAACATTTAAATGAAAAAAGTAATATAAAAGAAATAATATGCAGATGATTCCACATTGATCTGCAATGCCACCAACCTCCCAGACACTGACCCAGGCTGCTTTCTCCACCACTGAAAATTGGATGCTTCAGAATCACCTCTCACTAAATGTCAATAAATCCAAAATACTATTATTCTCGCCCTCAAAAACTTCCCCTCTTCATGCAAATTCAATCCAAATCATTAGCCAAAATAACTCCACTATAGAGGTTTTTCCCTTTGCCAAACTACTTGGTATCACTATTGATGAACACCTGAAATTCGACACTCACATCCAGCAAAACATTAAGAAAACCCATATAAAACTTGGTATGCTATACAGGAACATCCAATTTCTCTCTCCTTCCACCAGGCAAACACTTGCCACTACCTATCTACTCCCCTCACTAATGTATGGTGCTCCTCTATTAACTTACTTATCTGTCATTCTCACTTCAAAATTGGAAGTTTGTTATAATAAGATTTCTAAATTTGTCACCAAAGCCAAATACTCCTCCCATCACTGTATTGCCCTTAATTTGTTACACTGGCTTGAACTGTCCAACCATCTAGACTATGTTCAGATTACCACAGCCCACAAACTAATCTTTCAACCCTCTAAGTGCTCTGCTCTATGCAGCATCCTTCTCCCCTACACCCCTCAGAGAACTCTCAGATCTACTCACTAAAACCTAATCTGTGTCCGAAAACCCAATTGCCTACTGATCAACTCCTGCTATCCTTTTCCTTAGCAAAAAAAAAAAAATGGAATTCTCTTCCTTCCTCTCTAAGGACCTGTGCAAACTTTGAAAACTTTAAATCTCAGTTACACTCCTACCTTTACTCTAACAGAAAATGCAACTGCATTCTCCTCACCTAGTCCTATAAGTCTCTCTCCACCTCTAAACCCCTCTCCAGCTATGATTACTAGACTCTCTAGCTATGATCTATAGGCTACCACACATATGTACATATTGTAAATATCAAATTTGTACCATGTACCTAAGAATCTGCACCTGCTCTCTAATGTGAAATTTAACTATAAATTGTTCATTAATAATATTGTGTCTGTATCTAAAAGTAACATGTACCTACGAAATTACACCTGCTCTCTAGCATGAAACATAATTGTAAATTATTGTTTTTTTCTATATTGTATCTGCATCTAAACTTTGTAACATGGAACTTTTCTCCCCGGGCCTCCAATGAAAATGGGCTCTCTCAGTCCAGTGGATATCCATGGTCATCAAACTGGAAATAAATAAATAAATAAATATGCACTAGAAATGATCAGACTATCAAAGTTACAGATCTAAAAAGTATCTTATTATGTATTAAAAACCATTACAAATAATAATAATAATAATAATAACTCATCTACAAGTGATAAAAGTATAGACAACATTCTTGCTAATAATATTTAAAATAAGCTATCCAAACATAATATTAATAACACAAATAAACCCTTTTCCTTTAAAGAATTAAATGAACAAATGAAAAATTTTAAGACAAAAAAGGCACCAGGGCTGAATGGTCTAATTCCAGAATTTTACAAACTCTTACCCGATAATGACTTGAAAATCTTATTCAGTGCATTCCAAGAAGTTAAAACTACAGCAAACATCCATCCTTATGGAAACATTCTATCATCCCTCCCATCTTAAGACCAAATAAAGAACCCAAGATTTGCACATCATACAGTCCGATTTCTTTGCTTAACATTGATTAAAAGATATTCATGTCTATCTTAGCAGACAGATTAAATAATATTCTTTCAATATTAATTCATGAAGACCAAACTGGGTTTATCAAAAACAGAAAGGTACAAGACAATGTAATTAGATTACTGTACTTAATAGACTTAGCAAACAAGAAAAAAATGAGCTTTCTATTTTAAGCCTTGATACAGATAAAGGTTTTGACTCCCTAAGTTGGCCATATCGGTTTAAAGCTTTACAAAAATACAACTTCTCCCCAAACTTTATAGGATTAATTAAAACAATATGAAAAGCCCATAGCCTATGTAAAGATCGGGTCTTATCTATCTAGCCAATTCAAAATATTAAGAGGTACTAAACAGGAGTGACACTCTCCCCATTATTCTTTGCCCTGGCTATTGTGCCTCTTGAAAATTATGTTAGAAATAATGACAGTGTTAAAGGAAATAAACTGTCAGACATCATCCCACAAGATACAAGTGTTTGCTGATGACCTAATAACTTCTAATGATATTGAAAATTCAGTAGATTGCATATTACATGATCTAGAGTAATAATAATAGATAATCTAGACTTCTTTGCAAATATCTCTCATCTAAAATTCAATTACAACAAAACTCAGGCACTTCTAGTGAATACAAATCTTATATGAAACTTAGATAAAAAAGAAACATAAACTGGGAGGGCACAATATTAAATATCTAGGTATTGTGATTGAATCTAATTATAAAAATCACTCACATCTAATTACCAGCAACTTGTAAACTCAATTACAAGTCTAATTGACAGTTGGAACTGACTGTTCTTCACATTTGAAGACAGACTAACTTTCATCAAAATGATACTGTTACCTAAAATCTTATACATTGCCCAAGTGCTAATAATTCCCCCACCTGTCAAAATTAAACAGAAAATTAATAACTTATTACTCAATTTCCTTTGCTATCCCCCCCCAAAAAAAACAAGACTTTCTCTTCTCTGGCATGCCACAAGCTGGGAAGAAGGAGGTATAGGGTTTCCAAATATTGATTTTTATTTGAACTCCAAATTTATTAACATAGCGTTGTTTGGAATAATACTTCTTATACATCATATTTGAAATCAATACATGAAACCTTACTTCTTAATAGTAATAAACCACTGCTTGAACCATATACTCAAATGGGTCCCCTTCAAAACATCTAAAACCCATAACATCTAATTTCATAACATTGAGACCAGAACATCTAAAACCCAAAACATCTAAAACCCATAACATTGAATTTCATAACATCTAACAGTACAAATCACATGAAAATAACATCCCCTCCACATATAACAATATATAATGACACCAAACTACCAAACACCCTTTTTACTATGTTTCTGCAGGGTGGGGGGGGCTTGATACAGTGGGGTTAGGAAATTAACTTTTTCCCACTGTAGTACGATCTTTGAGTTGGCATATTTAATTTACGGAGGTGTGGGGGGCAGAACTCCCACATGGGGGGGTGCAGGGGTGCTTGCCCCGCTGCAGAAACATAATAAAAAGTATGTTTGGTAGTTTGGTGTTGTTATATGTGGAGAGGATGTTATTTCCTTGTGATTTGTAGTGTTAGATGTTATGAAATTCGATGTTATGGGTTTTAGACGTTCTGGTCTAAATGTTATGAAATTAGATGTTATGGGTTTTAGATGTTTCAAAATTGACCCACTCAAATACATACAAATATTTTTATATGGATACTGAAAGGTCAAAATTTGTTCTTACACCCCTTATAAACCAAATATTGCTGTTGTTTAAAATGCTTATGTTTTCTAATCAATAAATTAAGAATGTATTAATAATTATGTTTCCTATTGCCTACACAAATGAATGTTTGACATCTTTTGATACTCAGAAAATGTTAGAATTTAAGAAGGGTGACCTATTATATTGGAATCAATTTCTCTCAGCTAATAAAACAAGTTCTGCAGACTATTTGATTAGCAGATACAATTTGCAAAACTGCAATTGGGTGGACATTCAAACTTGTAAGGATTTTATACATACTAAGTTTGTACCCTCATTAGATGTATATAATAAGAGTCACTTAAAAATCTTGGACTTTATCTCAACAATTAATAGCTCACCCAAGAACACTTCATACATATCTGCTATTTATAAAAATCTCAGGAATGATTTTAGAAAAACAGATGTTTCTTTTTGGAATTATTCACGTGAAGTCAATAAACAAGTATTCTCAGAGAAAGATAAAAAACTTTGTTTACCGACGGTGAAGGAATCCACATCACTCTGTTCTGGCATGTATACACATGGAAATTTTTACATAGATGATTTTTTTTTTACCCCACACAGACTAGCAATAATGTACAAGAAAGATAAAATGCTGGAGATATGGACACCCTGATGCTGACTGGATACATATGTTTGTTAATTGAAAAATAATTTCCCCATTTTGGTTAGACTTTAAATATCTTTGTAAAGCTCTATGGAATGGCAACTGTATACTTTTGGACTCCCTTATCCTTTTGAATGTTCCTGTTCCTGAAGTCATTCCTAAAAAATAAACATTTTTACTATGGTCTATCTTCTTTATAGCAAGGAAATTTATTACTCAAAACTGGAAATCCCAATCTACTCGTGTCTTTAAAGTTGAGTTTACTCATCTTGTGTAATACATTTGTAAGAATGGGACTGCTACTATAAAAGCAAGGACTAACAACATAACTCATTATTTAATTGCTGGGACAAAAATGTCTAATCTGTTAGAGAAATATTAAGTGTTCTCCTATGTAGATAGATGCTTTAATTGCTATGGACATTGTATATAGCTTATTTGTTTTTCTTGTTACTATACTATTAAGTTATTGTGTTATAAAATGAATAAAAACATTTTGGAAAAAAAATTGATAAGGAGTACAAATGATTTGCACAGTTAAGCTGAAAACAATATCTGAATTTCTACTAATGTTTGAGTATTGTAAAGGGGGTATGCACTTAAGTAATATTAAATATCACATTCTAAAATGCATTACTGTATTGTTCTTGTTTGTTGCAACAGTATCGTCTGCCATACTATCTTGTATTATAAGCTGTTAATATGATAACTCAAAAACATACTTAAAAAATTCAAAATCATTTTGTTGAGTTCTACACAAGCATATTTCACAAGAATAATGAAAAACTTTTCTCCCTGGGCCACTGCTGAAAACAGATAACATTTTCCACTCAAACATTTCCTGTAAACAAAAATAAATAAATAAATAAACAAACAAATAAATAAATGAAAGATATCTACTTCCTTTAAGCCGTAGGAAATTCAATTACTAATAGAAGAACATGCAAATGACTTTCTTAGCACTGGATTTAAAATCTGATAAGCCTTCAGGCCTGAATGGATTCACAGTAGAAATATTATTGGTGGTGCCAAGATTTACCAAAGATAACTGATACTTAAACCAGGTAGATCAAGTACAGACACAACATGTATAGATAGGCTGTCCTTCTGAATCTAGACTTAATCATGACTTTAACATGAAGATTAAAAGTTACCAGCACCTTTATTACTTTAGGATCAATTTTACTGTTCGAAGAGGCATAGCACATAAAAATCAAACAGGCTCAACTTAAAAATCAGTATTCATCCATCATATAAAAATACCCTTTTAACAATGTACCGTTCTCTGAAAAGGCAGTTCATAATCATAATTAGGGGGAGTGTTAATTTAACTCCACTTTCTTCAAAATCTTCTTAGATTTGATCATGGGACTGTAGGATTATTACAACCTCTACAAAATAGAGATTAAACTATCTAAATGATTTCATATACTCAAAGGATCATAGCAGAGCTATTGATTGCCTCCCCCCAAACTTACTCTGGTTATATCCCACTCACCAGCTACTAAAGAGTATAGATACAATAAATACACACATCCAGACCAGCAGCTTACTGTGTTTTCCCTTCTATAACATTATCAGGGGCAGATGGAGCTACTGAGATGCTAGTCTGTATCATTTCCTACTTTGCCAACGAATATGTTTAATTTAAATTGTTCTTTTTTAACTACTGATTGCCATAATTTATTTATTTATTTTTGTGAGAGTAGTCACCCTAGCAACCAGTCCTTCACATACTTCATTATCTCTGAGCATGCTGGAAAGTTGAACAGGGAAGAAAACAGATGCAGTTAAATCCTGCAGCCTGATCTGTCTTTTAAACAGCCAAGAAAATAAGATCATTTCCCCCAGTAACATTTTAGCTGTTATGCCTGCTGTAACCTTCTTCAGCTATAACTGTTTGTATGAAAACATTGCTGATATAGGACCTGATTGGGCTGTGAGGAGTAGAAGCTGGGAGAAGAGGTGTGCTCTGGGTAGTCCCAGATCAGAGTCCTTTCCTGCTGCTGTCATCTTGCCTGACTAGTTAATGCATATAAGTGTTAACCAGCCACAGTAAGGAATAGATCACAGATATACGTAAAGTACAATTTTAAATTAATTTCTTTAGAAGTATGTGTAAATTGTTGGTCATAAATAAATAAATAAATCTCATTTACTACTATGTGAGCTACTCAGATTAAATATTCTTCATGTTCCTAATATTGCATTATAATCTGAAAATATATAATAATGATAATGATAATAATAATAATAATAATAATAATAATAATAATAATAATAAAATTAATTAGTGGGAAAAGGTAAAGGGCTAAATCCAAAAGGCACCCAAGGCACTTTTATGTGGAGTTAAAAGAAAGTTTTATTTCCAGTACATTTAAAACAGAACTAGTGCTGTAACTAAATACCTTTCAAAGGTTCTGGTTTCATCAAATTGAACCTTATTTTTATAATAGCTACAATCAATCAGTTCATCATGAACTGAAAGAATTACTAACCAAATAAAACAAATGTGTTGAGACACTTCATAATTAATTAATTCATTTTTGTTAATTAAATCAATAAATGAATGAATAAATGTGCATAACCACTTACAATAAATATTTTGTATAATAAATATGTCACAATTAATTAATGTTTATTACCCTAGGTTATAAAATGCCCAGTATCAGTATTAACCATGCTTCTGTTTTTTTTTTAACAATACATCAGATACATTCAAAACAGGTTTGGATGTAGACAAACATGATAAAAATCTCAAAACTACTGGATTCTGCCTATTTTTAAATGTAATGCTACAGAACTCGCAATAACTCTATTATGTAAGACTTTGGAAGGAGTTTAGCTAAAGAGCTAGTTCTGTCTTTTATGTGTTGGAAATATACTTTACTTTTAACTCAACAAGAAAGAGGCAAAGGTGTCTTTGACTTATTTCAGAGACAGTATTGCTTTTTTTTAATAATAACATTTGAATAAGGAGATGGAGGGCTGCTGTTGGTTCTGGGAAGAATTTAACTTGAAGGAGGATGTGGTTAAATATTGACAGACTGCAAGATAAGAACAGTGGTACCCTCTTTGTCCATTTCTGCAACATAAGAGAACTAGTAAGTGATTACTGTCAGCTGTCTGGCAAGAACTCTGAAATAAGATAGATTGGAATTAACTATAGCTCTATAGCTAGAATCATTGGGAAAAAAGTGATGTACATGAAGCCTTGGTTGTGCTGGCTCAGATAAAAACAAAGTAATTGATGATTTAAGGGAGCTACCAGGCTTAGTGCTTGGTAGCAAGTATTGCAGTCACTTGTGAAGCTCAAACAATGTCAAGAAAATGCACATTTTATTGCAGAATGGCTTCAACCAAAACCAAAGTGGTATTAACTAGCATATGCTCGGAAGGCTTTCAAAAAAGTCTTCAAACTTGATCCTTTCCTTCCTGCTATTTTATTAAGTTGAAACCCAGCACAAACAGCAAATAACTGGCACATTAATATTAAATAAATGAAACAGAAGCAGTTTTCTACTTTTTATTCAGGCCCTTTCATCCCATTGAGCTAACCCTTGCCAGCACATGTTGTTTTTCTCCTATTACTATGGACAGAGCAGTTTGTTTCTGTTTATATATACAGATGATGATTTGCTGTTGTAAGTTGTTTTTACTTTGCCTTGCACTTACTTTTTTCATTTACCTCCTACAATCAGAGGCTATCTAAGGCAACCACTGAGTCTTTGAACCTGGAGGAAGTTCAATAACTTTGATATTGACTAGTGCATAGTCACAGGTTACACCTATTTCAAGGCACTACTGCAAACAGTAACAAAACCAGGACTTTTCTAATCTGTCATCCCAGTCTTATGGGCTGGGATTAGAGATCTATAGTCTGAGTTATGTACCATGCCATCTTATGTTTTTTGGGGAGGTGGGTGTTCCTTGTTCAAGTGTACATCACAGTGTGAGTAAGCAGTTCACTTGCTTTAGACTCTGAATAAGCCACTCAGATAACAGAACAGCATTAGGAGCAATAACAGAAACAGGCAAACTTTCCTTTTCCTGGAGGGCTAAAGAAAAACTGACCACTCTTGGTGGCAAAGATAAATTAATGTGAGAACTGGAGTGGGAAATAAAAGACCCTAAAGGGAAAACTAAATTGAAAATTGACAATAACACTGCCTGCATCATTAGCTTCTGCTGATGGTAATCAGTATATTTTGGACCAGGTGACAAGATAAATGGTAAACATATGATAACCTACAGAAATCATCCTGGTATGGTTGAAAGTTTGAAAGAGATTTTGAAGCTGAGGCTGGTAAATGTGTCTCTGTTTCTAAATAAGAAAGAACAGAACACACTGAATAAGAGATACAGAAACAATATTGAGAGTTTAACTATAAGAATTATATCACCTGCAGTGCTAAATGTACTTTTTGCCACCTAGTGTATACCTAGAATGTTTTATGTGAAAGACAAACAGGGTGTTTCAGTTCTGAATAAATGAACATACAATAGAATAAAAGGGCTTATGCCTCCCAGGTAAATATGCATGAAAGAACTACAAAGTTAAGTCTGAATTCATGGTTCATATTCATGAAATAGTTTTGCTTAGCAATGAAGAAGATGTTTGGGAAGAGCTAACATTACTAATGGAATCATAATGACATATATATGACAATTATAGTATACATTTCTGAAACCCAAATTAAAGTTTTTGTTCTAATAAGTAAGTTATTTATTTATTTAAAAAAGCGAGTACTGCATATTTTGCTTGCCTGTCTTGGCCCTGCTTCCCCTTATTTAATGTTCTCTGTTTACTGAATAACTCACCTTGTTATTGGGGTTAATAGCATATTTAAAATGTGATGATTATTTAATAACTTTATCTTAACTTGTTTATATGACTTCTAATTATTCCAAATCATAGTAGTATTTGTATTACTATCTTAAAACAATATGCAAATAAGACAGTATTAATATTACTGCTTTGTTTGTACATTGCTTTAAAGAATCTTAAGAAGTACAGTGTGAAGGCTTATATCATGGTTTAATAAATACTTTACCTCTATGCTTTTTTTTACCTTTTTTATTATTTGGTTCATAGGTTCACAGGTAAGCATTAGGGAATGAAAAAGTAAGAGATACCACAGAATCACAAAGGCAGTCGCTGCTCCAAACAACAGGTAAGCACAGGGAGAAAACTGTTCTGAGGAATTTTATTAAACAAAGCAAGTTAAAATAAGCACTTTCATCTTTTATTTACAAAACGTCATCAGATTAATCATCCTTATGTAAACCATTGTTTAAATACTCTTACATCACTTGATATGTCCCACCAAAAATGAGAATATCAAAATCCCTTAAAGAAATAGGACCATTAACTGATGCCCTTTTAAAATCACTATTTTGTAAACATAACTGCATAAAACTAAAAATATAATAGTAAAACATTTTTTATGCAGACAAACAAAAACAATTAAAAATCCCATTTTAAGTTGTTAAATATTAAATAATGAGTATCAAACTAAAAATCATCTAGTTAATGCCTTTAGTCTCAGGAGAAAACCAGTAGAAAAATATTCATTTAGCCCTGGATAATTGCATGCATTAAAGTGCAGTTGCCAATACAGCTCCCTCTTTTCGAGGGTTAGTGCCCATGCCCCCCCCCATTCAAAGTTACATTTTCTGTCACTGTGAATTTAAAACTATGTCCAGAATTATACTGGGTGTGTTTAAACAATGCATTTATATATTTTTTCTTTTTTTATATCATATAGATTTTCATATATGTGTTCTTTTATTGTCTCGTCAGTTTTTCCAATATAAAATCCTGGACATATTTGACATAAGGCAATGGAAATTACACCTCTTGCATCACAGTCAGATTTCTCTGTTAAGTTATATTTATTTCCATTCACTTCTATAGTGTTATCTATTTTTATGTGCTTACAGTAGTTGCAATGACCACATTTTTTCATGTCACCATTTTCCTTTCTACTATTATTTTTAATGGATCCTTTTTCTAATATAGCCTTCAAATTAGTACCCTTCCTTTATACTATAATGAGATTTACCCCATTTTTTTTTCTTTTAGGGCTTGTTCCTCATTCAAAATTACCCAATTATTTTTTATAATTGTCCTAATTATATCACTGTCCAAGTTGAACATAGTAATGACAGCATGCCTATAAACTACCTGCTTCACAATGCCCCTTCATTTCAAAGGCCCTTTCATTGTTCATTGTGGTCATTACCCTCTGATGATCTATATTTTGAATTTCATTAGATAAAATGGAAACAAAGTGTTTTTTATTTCTTTTGTTGATCACTTCTTACATCAAATTATTAATAAAGCCTTCAGGGTACCCCCTCCTTATGAACATGCTCTTTAAGTTGTTACATTATTCAATGAAGTGCGCAACCTGGGTGATCATATGTGCAGCTGTCACAAACTGGCCCTTAACCACAGCTTTTTTTTTGTGTTATAGGGTGTGCACTCTCGAAATGTAGGAGGGTGTTAGAATAGGTAGCTTTTCGATATATACGGGAGTTGTATATCCTGTTACTCCTATCTTTTTCCAATAAGACACCCAAGTAAGCTATACATTCCTCTCCTATTTATTTTGAAAATTTCAAAAAGTAGTACTTTATTCTAAGAAAGGGGGACATATTTTTTCAATTTGCTCTTTCAAACTATTAGAATATCATCCAAATATCAGACATACAACCTACTGTAATTTTTAAATTCTTCTGTGAAGAGAAATTGGTTCTCCAGTTGAACCATAGCTATGTTCACAGAAAGGGACTCACATGAAAACCCCATAGCCACCCCCTTTTTTGCAAATAATAATTTCCTTCAAGCAAAATGTTGTTCTTAAAAACTGTCAGACTTCTTCATATAAGGGTATTATACTTTGTTCTATACCCCTATTAACCAAGTATTCACAGAACCATTGAGTGCCTATGTCATGTGGAATGACTGTGTATACATCTTTCATGTCCATTATAACAAAAACATCAGAATCATGGTATTCCAACTCCTTGACTTTACTAAGAAAGTTCCAGGAGTCCCTACGTATATGATTCTCTTGTTCCAGTAGATGTTTCAGTTTTGTGTCTAAATGTTTAGAACATGCACTAGTTAAGGAGTCCCTCACATCTACTATATGTCGCATAGGTGGATCATTGATGTTCTTGCGAATTTTGGAGACTCCAAAGATGGCAGGTATCATAGGGGAATCCATATGCAAAAAATGAAATTTGTCAACATCTATCTTTTATCTATAAACATATCCTTAATTTTAATGCTGATATCCCTATATACCTTATTAAACACCTTTTTGATACAATATCATAGGTGTCCTCACATAAGATGTTCAGTAATCATTCAACATAATCATCCCAATGCACTATCAACAGTCCTCCCCCCTTATCAGGTTTCATAAACATGCATCCACTCTTCTTAATTTTATTCAAAAAAGTTATGTCAGACTGGGAAATATTAGTATAATGTACTGTTTTTCTTTTACTGCATGTGTATCTTAAATTAGCTTTGCAAACTTTTTCAAATATTTGTAATAGTGGATAGGGGTGGGGAGTTATATATACTAGCTACCCAAAGATCCATATTTCTAGTATTAGTGTTCTTAAACAAGATATTAAAATGTAACTTCCTGGTATATTGTTTGAAGTGAATGGAAATAAATATAACTTAATAGAGACATTTGACTGTGAAAAAAAGGTGTAATTTACATTGCCTTTTGTCAAATATGTCCAGGATTTTGTAATGGAAAAACTGAGAGGGAAATAAAAGAACACATATATGAATATCTACATGATATAAGAAAAGAAAAAAAAATACAAATGCGTTGTTTAAGCATACCCAGTATAATCCTGGACATAATTTTAAATTCACAGTGATGGAAAAGGTAACGTTGAATGGGGGGGGGGGCATGGGCACTAACCCTCAAAAAGAGGAAGCTGTATTGGCAAATGCACTTTAATGCATGCAGTTA
This sequence comes from Protopterus annectens, assembly GCF_019279795.1. NCBI lineage: Eukaryota > Metazoa > Chordata > Ceratodontiformes > Protopteridae > Protopterus > Protopterus annectens. The sequence goes on along the minus strand of NC_056744.1, from coordinate 1,298,315,100 downwards.
CCAGAGGTTAAATGAATATGGCTCTACTGGTTGTCTCTTGAGACTAAAGGCATTAACTAGATGATTTTTAGTTTGATACTCATTATTTAATATTTAACACCTTAAAATAGGATTTTTAATTGTTTTAGTTTGTGTGTATGAAAAAGGTTTTACTATTCTATTTTTAGTTTTATATATTTATGTTTACAAAATGGTGGTTTTAAAAGGATTTTTATTTGATAAACTCATTTTTGGTGGGATATATCAAGTGATGTAAGGCTATTTAAACAATGGCTTACATAAGGATGATTAATCTGATGAAGTTTTGTAAAGACAAAATGAAAGTGCTTATTTTAACATGCTTTGTTTAATAAAATTCCTTGGAACATTATTCATATTGTGATTACCTGACTACTTTTTTGGGGCAACAACTGCCATTGTGATTCTGTGGTATCCCATTCTTTTTGGTTTGTCTTGTGTATAATGGATTACAAGTATTAAGGAATCAGTTTGCAGACCATTAGAAACCTGGCCAAAAACCCTGTTCAGAAGTTCCCTCAAGCATCATGGAGGACAAGACAAGATAGTCCAGGGGGGAATTTGCATCTGCCCATCCAATTATCTAGGTTTACCTTGAAGGTGGTAAGGGTACTACTCTGCTTGACATGTAGTAGAAGTTTGTTCTACAGGTAAGGAGTATGCTGGAATATAAATATATCATGCCAACATATCTTATTTGTCTGCTGATGAAGGTTTTGAGTATTTGTGGTACTATTAGTTCTGTGAAAGAATTGGAGGTCAAATAGGATTAGATATTTCATGGCACAAAAGGTTAGAGGTACATTTCTAAAGAGGTATATGTAACAGACTGACTATACATAATGGGTTACCAGTATTTCCTAATAACTAAGATTTTTGAGGTTACAGATCTTTTACGTTATGAGTCTCTGTGTACTCTCAACTTCTGTGATATGTTTAGATAAATGCATGTCAAAAGGTGCATTATATTCAGTAATACATCTGATAAGATATGAGAAAATGGATATTAATACTTTTTTAGATCTAGTACTGTAGTAGTGTCTTTTGAAATTAGGTTGGCCAGATAAAAGGTTTTCTGAACTATTATATTGAGATGGTGCTCAAATCCATGCACATACCCCTCTCAGAACCCACTACGTTATAGCACTAAAAAGGCTAAATTAATCAGAACTGCCTCATCAACTAACATATACACCACTTCTTACCACCTATAAAATTATCCAGCACCCACCTGCCTGTCTAGCACAAAAAAATCTGCAGTATTATGTTCCCAGTCAATCATTGCAATCCAGTGACTAAAAACTCCTGTTTGTCTAGAAATCTATCAAATGATGAGTATTGTCTGTACTCGTTCAAAGTTGCTAAGACCTGGAACTCCTTACCTTATCCATCATGTCAATACCCTCCTTCTCATCTTTCAAAAAACCCTCTTTCTAGCTAAAATCTGGCTTTGTTCTTGTTCGAAACTAGGATAAACTATATCCCATACGTTTTCATTTCTTATACATCCTTACACTCCGATCTTCACTTGCTTCCTTACTTTTATCAATTCTCTTGCCTGGTTTTCTCTCTCAGTCTGTTTTTCCCTCACTTCATATTACAATTCATGTTTGCATTAGACTAACTTACCTTTAATTTCTCTAGAAACTGTCTAAACAATTCTATAAATATTAAGTGGTTGTCATATAACTTGAATAAATTCTTAAAAAATGTTTTTATATTATCACTAATTTGTTATGCTTATATAAATAAACTGCAGATGTTTTTGTTTTATTTTTGAAGCTTGAAAAATAATTGTTCTTAAAATGTTTTGTAATAATTTAGAAGTTTTGTCCCTGGGCTGAAAATGAGCTTCTAACCATTTGGACTTTCCCAGTAATCACATGTCAATAAATTAATAAATAATAAATAAAATGATAAGGCATTATTGACAAGAGTATCTAGATCCTTATAAAGGTGTCTGAGTAGAGGGATGAATCTCCTGTATGGTAAGTAAAACTGCTTTGCTTACCAGAATTAACTATGTTGCATTTTTTTTTTACATTTAATTTGAGACCATTGTCCTTGCACCAATTAACATGGTCTAAGCCATGTAGGACTAATTGTGAGTTTTTTAAAGATTGCATAACAACACCCAATTTACAGATACCTGCAAACTTACTCAAAAATAGGCCAGGAGTTTTTGTCTGAAGGTCTGAGACATAGATGTCTAATAGAAGACGGCCCAGACCTGAGCCCTGTGGTACACTAGTAGTAGCTCTTTTGCTTTCAGAAGTGGTACCTGCTACTCTAGCCACATGGGTTAGATTTAGCAAAGGCTGTGTGTGTAACCATTATTTCTGAGTGATTATCCAACCTGCTAAGCCAGTTATATTGTTATCCTGTTTATATCATCTGGCATCAGCATTTCTACAATAGACTGTCATAGGAAATGTTGATATTGTTGCATCAATACACTTTCCCTTGATTGTAACAGAGAGCATTTCTTCTGAACGATTAGTGAAAGACCTTCAGTAATAAGTTTTCCAGTCTGTTCTTCTTTTAAGGGACAGGACAGTTCTACAGTGATCAATACCCACTTGTATGACAAGAAGTGAATGTTACATTTTCATTAATGCTAGCCCTTAATTCACATATCATTTGGAAGAAGTGCATGTACTATCTAGACCCAGGTGATAGTGTTTAACTCTGACCAATGTAGATCTACTCACTTCAACTTCAGTGTATCTCAGTTACAGAAGGCATGCATTTCCTTCACAGGAAGGATACCCTGTGAGGGGCTAGGGTTAAAAATGCTATATAGGAAACAATGGTGTAGTCATAAATATATATACACTCTAAGAATATGCAGCCTTCATATGAAAGGATCTTCTCAGGTGGTAAGATAATTCAGTGTCCTCGAGGAAACTGTAGTCATTTACAAAGAAAACTAAAGGAGGCTTTTCATTTAGGTATGCATTGGACTTGTTTCTCCTTGAAAAGCTATCATGTATATTGTTTCAGATTTTGTTATCGCTTCAGCATGAAACATAGGTCCTTTTTCAAAAAGGTGTGTTTTAGCAACCACAGCCTTTTTCTTCCTTTGTTTAGGATGTTGCCCCTTGGCTCAATGCAAACCAGTTACAAAATTAAAGCCTTGAACAACCATAGCCCCACCCCCATATAAAAGTATCCCCACTTGTTCAACTGCTGCATGTTCCACACTGCTCACTAGCTACCCCAGTAATACATGCTGCCTTATTACCAAATAAATACCAAAATAAATCAACACTAAGAAAAAAATGTGCAACAAATGATCCTGGTACCACAGAACAAGACATTCTTCTATTTGAATAGTTATAAATGATGTGAATAGCATATTATCTTGTCAACAGAATATCTCAAAAAGAAGGGGGAACATGGTATAATGGTTAAGGCCCTTACCTTACCAATACAAGGTACAGCGGTTGATTTTTAACCTTTGTTTGCTGGCTAAGCTTGTAACAGTCCACAGCCTGATAGACTAGTATGAACCTATACACAATATCTTGCACTGTACAAGCATCTTAACATATTTAATGTACTATGGGAGCATGGCATCTGATGCATTCAAGACTGATGAGATTTCTGAACTGTTGTTATCAATGACAACAGCTGCATTTGGCATGTGTTTTATTTCTGGGGTGCATTTTATTCTCTGCTGGTGAAGGCCAGCTGGGCCATTTTGTAGCAGTCAGGTGTTTGGATGATTAACATGCACAGCACATCAATGATTATTGTTTTGCTCAACAGGCATCACCTATCTGGATCATGTACTCTAGAATATATATCATTCCCACAGCCCTTGCTAAGAGAAACACAGTATCAGCAAAATTAGCTTCCCAAAAGCTATTTAAAGTAAGTACAGTAATACAAAAGTCATCAGTTTCTAGGCAGTGACTTTTCAATAACTGTCAGATGCCAAGCTGATCTAGCTTCTGTCAAAATATGTCAGCACATCCCCCACTCCAGTCACATTCTATGCAGGTAGTTCTAATCAGAATGTAGTTCATTTTAGCTGAGTTTTATTTGGCATAACAGAAACCTACGAATTTACCCAAGACAGGTTGTGCAAGTAATTGAGCTGTTTCATAGATGACTCCTGGTTATTTTGTAGCTGTATTCTGAAGCAAGCTTCACAGTGCTGCTGTCTGAAGATAAGCAAGTCCTGATATATTGTTGTGGCATTTCAATTACTCTCAGCTAACCTCTGGAATGCAGTTACTCAGTTTTATGATTTTTTAGAGGATATTAAAGGTGATACTGCTTTTAAGTCTGGCTAATGTGACCTAGGTACAGCATTTGTAATTATTTGGCAAGGGATCTTTGGATGTCTACAAATCCATTCTACAGTCAGGGTGTTTATCCTACAGTTGCAGCCTCCTACCAGGAGTTTGCAGTTCAGTATGGAAGGAAAATTAAAATTACACAGCTTCAGGGACTAAAATAATTGGAAAGAACTCACCTGTGTCTCAGATAACTATTAAACACAACTATAAACATCTAGTAAGAAACTTATGCTTAGTTACTTCTGTGTACTTCTGTGCAAGAAACTGAAGATAAGAGCACAGCAGGTACTCTCATACGTTTGCTTAAATATATCAAATATATCAGCAAAAGTGCTGTACATTTTTATAAACAGTCTCTATTCCTTTTGTAGGACAAAATATGACAATCCAAAGTAATTACAAAACCTCACAAATAATTAGATATTCTAAACCAATCAGAGAAAACATACAAATGCATTCAATTGCCCTTCTCCAAATATGCAGTTTTGTCATATAAATGGCTGTTTATACAAAACCATTCTAATAATTATGTGAATGATAAATGATCATATATTACAAAATCATAGGTGCCAAATATGGACTGTCAACCTGTCATAGAAGCTCAGACAGAGAGGATCAACTGCTGAAAAGACCCCCTACCACCTCAGTAATGGGTGCTAACTCTAATGATGCTTCCCCCAACCTTAACCTTACACCTTACATTAATATAATTTTTCTGTAGCACTGCCACTATTCTGCCAAATTCAAGGCTAGTGTTTTAGTATGAAGATTATAAGAGGAAATTAATTTTCCTTTCTCTAGCTTTTGTACCTAGAATATTTAAGGCATTTGGTATTCTATGTGTTCGAACTTCTTAATGCCGTTTTGTTATACACAAGATTAAGAATGTTTGATCATATAGAGAACAATCATATATTTATTTGCATATAATATATATATATATAATGCGTCCATATATGCAAGCATATATATGGCAGACATTCATTTATCTAAAGTCAAAATATCTAAAAGCTATTTCTAGCACAAAAGATTGAAAAGTCAAAATATCTCAAAAAGAAGGGAAAACTTGTTGGTATAATGGTTAAGGCCCTTCCTTACTGATACAAGGTACAATGGTCGATTCTAAACCACAGATTGGAATTTGCTCTGTTTCACTGTTGTATGATCCCAGACTTGATATATATATATATATATATATATATATATATATATATATATATATATATATATATATTATATATATATATATATATATATATATATATATATATATATATATACGTTGCAGGGGAAACCGTGAGTGCAGGGGGTCTAGTTCCTGTGTATAAGCTAGGTTTTCTTTTTTGATGTCATGAGTTGAGATATTTTGGGTTTCAATATTTTGACTTATTTTGACACATATATGTGGGTCCTTTGCACAGTATTGAATGTGCATGTGTTCGAAAAGTGTAAGGGGGATTTGATGAATGTTCATTTTATATGAATCTCTGTCTTTTTAACTATTTCTTTTGAGGAAACAAGTATAGTTGTATTAGGGGTAGATGAGTGTGTGGGTGTGGGTGTGTGTATGTGTATGTGTGTTTTCTGGTTAGAGTAAGATTTTGGGTTAGGTAAGAGAACCAATTTAGCATGTGTGTTGGTGTTTGTGGATTAAGGTTAGAGTTAGGGTTAGGTACAGGGATAGATATAGTTTGAGCATGTGGCACTATTAGTATATTGTGTGTGCCCAAGCTGTCTTGTGTAGTGGTACTGTTATGGAAATCATTGGTCTAAGGAAAGCTAGTGTTGAATTAGCACTAGCAGGTGTTATTAATGTGGTGTGGAGCAAGCTTCTGATGTGCAGTACTTTCAAGATTTGTCCCCCTCCTCATTGTTGTATGATTATCAAGTTAGTATAAGAAACGTGGGTGCAGAATCCAAAGACTGTCATGTGTCATGTGCAGAATATCTTTTCCCCTGCAGAGACACGTGCTATGAATTTAATAGGTATAGTAGTCATATTTCCATTTTGTATACTTGTGGCATACCATATTTTGTTTTAGATATGTTAGGTAGCTTAGATATTTTGGATTTAGTTAATATTTACCCTATCTATTTATTTATTTATTTATATGTAATCAGAACTAAATACAATCTTTGGTATTGACTAGCATTTCTATATTACATTGGGATGAAACGGCTAGGCTTAAAATGATCTCCAGGTTGATAGCCTACTAATCTAGGTTAATCCCATTAGGCTAGTAGCCTCTTTTCAGGGGAGACCTAAAGTAGTAAATTTACTACTAGGGGAAATATGGCCAAGGTATCAGGGAATGTCCCCTACTCTTTTCCATAAGTGCTGCGGGATCTTTTACTTCCACCTGCACTACCATCAACTCAAGCAGACGTATACCTATAAAAATGTCATGACTTGCAATGCTAAGTCCTTACACAATAAAAAAAAAAATAAGGCTGAAAATGCAGAAGAGTGAATATCAGTCATCATTCTACTTTGAACTTGTCTTTTTAAGGAGACCTTGAACTTATATACACTAACTCTGAAATCACCATACCCCTGAGAAAAGAGAATGTTCAAAGAATGTCAAAATCATACTTAATAAATGGCCATTCAGCCACTACAGTTTTGGTCTCAACATTGCAAGACACACACACACATGCACACACACAAACACACATACACGCTCGCACACACACACACACACACACACACACACACACACACACATACATGTGTATAAATTCACAGTACGTATTAATAAACATGCACATACACAAACGTATGTATGTATACATACAAACAAATATAAATATACATATATATATATATATATATATATATATATATATATATATATATGGGTCTCCTTCTGTTTGTTGAAAGTACATTTCATCGACAAACAGAAGGCTGAGCTCACATCCATGAAAGTGCATTACATCGAAAGTGCAGTTTTGAGAAAACTGATTTGCTGAATCACGTTACAGTGGGGATACGGGAATATATCCTTTTCCCCACCGTAGTGCGATCTCGGAGTTAATATATTTAAGTGGGGGGTGGGGGGCTTGCCCCCCCCCGCATAAATGTGATTTAGTGTTTTGGTTTTTATTTTTTTTATTTTTTGTGGGGGGTTTTTTGTTATTTTGTGTTTCGCGAAAGTGCATTTTTGACAAAGTGAACTTTCGCAAAAGTGAGTTTGACGGTTTACGTTTCAGTGAAACATAATTTCGATGGATCATCATAGATTCATATACACACACACACACACACACACATGTATGTATACATACAAAAACAAAAAAAATATATATATATATATATATATATATATATATATATATATATATATATATATATATATAAACCCAGCCACTGGGGCTGCACAAGCCAGTGCATTTCTTTGTGCCGGTCCCAAGCCCGGATAAATGGGGAGGGTTACATCAGGAAGGGCAACTGGTGTAAAACCTCTGCCAAATAACATATGCGGACAACAATACAGATTTCCATACCAGATCGGTCAAGGCCCGGGTTAACAATGATCGCCACCAGTACTGTTTGCCAACAGGGTGCTAGCAAAAATGGGCTACTGTTGGCCGAAGGAGAAGAAGAGGGGGAAGGCATGCCCGAAAGCAGAAAAAGAGGATGAAGGTTGGGAGTGTAGTAGTGATTGCAGGGACTTTGAATGTTGGCAGTTTGACTGGTATAGGGAGAGAGCTGGCTGATATGATGGAGAGAAGGAAGGTTGATATATTGTGTGTGCAAGAGACCAGATGGAAGGGGAGTAAGCCCAGATGTATAGAAGGCAGGTTCAAATTGTTCTATCATGGTGTGAATGGGAGGAGAAATGGAGTAGGGGTTATCCTGAAGGAACAGTATGCCAAGAGTGGTTTGGAGGAGAAAAGAGTGTTGAATAAAATGATGTTTCTGAATCTGGAAATTGATGGTGTAATTATGAATGTTGTTAGTGCATACGCTTCGCAAGTTGGGTGTGCAATGGATGAGAAAGAAACATTTTGGAGTGAGTTGGATGAAGTGGTGGTGTGGTGAGTGTACCCAAGGGTGAGAGACTGGTGATTGGAGCAGATTTCAATGGGCATGTTGGTGAATGGAACAGAGGGGATGAGAAGTGATGGGCAGGTATAATGTTAAGGAGAGGAATGCAGGTCAGATGGTAGTGGATTTTGCGAAAAGGATGGACATGGCTGTGGTGAATACATATTTTAAGAAGAGGGAGGAGCATAAGGTGACATACAAGAGTGGAGGAAGATGCACACAGATGGATTATATCCTATGCAGGAGGGCCAGTCTGAAGGAGATTGGAGACAGTAAAGTGGTGACAGGGGAAAGTGTAGTTAGGCAGCATAGAATGGTGGTCTGTAGGATGACGTTGTTGATCAAGAAGAGGAGGAGCACAAGTGTGAGAGCAGTGCCAAGGATCAAATGGTGGAAGCTGAAAAAGGGTAATTGTGAGGTGGAATTCAGGGAAGAGTTAAAACAGGCATTGGGGGGCAGTGAAGAGTTACCAAATAGCTGGGTAACTACAGCAGAGATGGTAAGGGAGACAGCTAGAAAGGTGCTTGGTGTGACATCTGAACAGAGGAAGGAGGACAAGGAGACCTGGTGGTGGAATGAGGAAGTACAGGACAGTATACAGAGGAAGAGGCTGGCAAAAAAGAAGTGGGTCTGTCAGAGAGATGGAGAAAGTAGACAGGAGTATAAGGAGATGAGGAGCATGGCAAAGAGAGAGGTGGCAAAGGCTAAGGATAAGGCATAAGGAGAGTTGTATGAAATGTTGAACACTAAAGAGGGAGAAAAGGACCTGGCTAGACTGAGATGGGAAAGATGTGCAGCAGATAAGGGTGATAAAGGATAATGAGGGAAAAGTACTCACAAGCGAGGAGAGTGTGTTGAGCAGATGGAAAGAGTACTTTGAGGGGCTGATGAATGAAAAGAATGAGAGAGTGAGAAGGTTGGATGATGTGGGGATAGTGAATCAGGAAGTGCAATGAATTAGCAAGGAGGAAGTAAGGACAGCTATGAAGAGGATGAAGAATAGAAAGACTGTTTGTCCAGATGACATACCCGTGGAAGCATGGAGGTGCTTAGGAGAAATGGCATTGGAGTTTTTAATCAGACTGTTTAATGAAATCTTGGAAAGTCAGAGCATGTCTGAGGAGTGGAGAAAAAGTGTTTTGGTACCTATTTTTAAGAATAAGGGTGATGTGCAAAGCTGTAGTAACTACAGAGGGATTAAACTGATCAGTCACAGCATGAAGTTATGGGAAAGGGTACTGGAAGCTAGGTTAAGAAGGGAGGTGATGATTAGTGATCAGCAGTATGGCTTCATGCCGGAAAAGAGCACTACAGATGCAATGTTTGCTCTGAGAGTGTTGATTGAGAAATATAGAGAAGGTCAGAAGGAGTTGTATTGTGTCTTTGTGGACTTGGAGAAAGCATATGACAGGGTGCCTAGAGAGGAGTTGTGGTATTGTATGGGGAATTCAGGAGTGGCACAGAAGTATGTAAGAGTTGTACAGGATATGTACAAGGGTATTGTGACAGTGGTAAAGTCTGCAGTGGGAGTGACAGATGCATTTAAGGTGGAGGTGGGATTACATCAAGGATCAGCTCTGAGCCCTTTCATATTTGCAATGGTGATGGACAGGTTGACAGATGAGATCAGACAGGAGGCCCCATGGACTATGATGTTTGCAGATGACATTGTGATCTGTAGTGAGAGTAGGGACCAGATTGAGGAGACCCTGGAGAGGTGGAGATATGCTCTAGAGAGGAGAGGAATGAAGGTCAGCAGGACTAAGACAGAATATGTGTGTGTGAATGAGAGGGGATTAGAGGAATGGTGGGGATGCAGGGAGTAGAGGTGGCGAAGGTGGATGAGTTTAAGTACTTGGGATCAACAGTTCAGAGTAATGGTGAGTATGGGAGAGAGTTGAAGAAGAGAGTACAGGCAGGGTGGAATGGTTGGAGAACAGTGTCATGAGGGATTTGTGACAAACAGGTACCAATAAGAGTGAAAGGGAAGGTCTACAAGAGGGTAGTGAGACCAGCTGTGTTGTATGGGTTGAAAATGGTGGCATTGACAAAAAGGCAGGAGTCAGAACTGGAAGTTGCAGAGTTAAAGATGTTAAGATTTGCACTGGGTGTGACAAGGATGGACAGGATTAGGAATCAGTATATTAGAGGGTCAGTTCAGTTTGGACAGTTTGGAGACAAAGTCATAGAGGCGAGATCGGGTTGGTTTGGACATGTGCTGAGGAAGGATGCTGGGTATATTAGGAAAAGGATGCTAAGGATGGAGCTGCCAGGTAACAGGAAAAGAGGAAGGCCTAAGATAAGGTTTATGGATGTGGTGAGAGAGGACATACAGGTGGTTGGTGTGACACAGTAATATGCAGAGGACAGGAAGAAATGGAAATAGATGATCCGCTGTGGCAACCCCTAATGGGAACAGCTGAAAGAGAAGAAGATATATATATATATATATATATATATATATATATATATATATATATATATATATATATATACACACACACACACACACACACACACACACACACACACACACACACACACATACACACACACACACACACACACACACAGACTCTCTCTCACACACTCAAATGCAGAAGTGACTGCTAGCAGAAACACAGAAACATAGGTACCTGATCTACTGTCCTTCTGCTCGGTTAGTCTGGTGCTCCAAGTTGGATTCCCATCCCCTCATTTCCTCAAAAGAAGAGCAAAAAAATTACTTCTTAATTTTAACAGTAACAAGGTGATTGCTACACTTCTTGCAAAAGGCTTGCTACAGCTTATTACACACAAAGTGCTGAAGTACTGAAGCAAATGTCTGCACTGGCATTTAGATCATGCCCCCAAAAGTTTGCACCAGTTGTGGCTGCCCCCTCTGTTTCATCTTTCCTATACTTCTACTAGGCTTGAGTAGAACTTTAGAGGGAATATGGGACTAGAAAGCCATGCCCCTTTTGAGGTTAGCATATGCATTAATGGGGTCTATATTAGATGAACAAGAGTTCATCTTAGCGAACGTTCATATGAGCGAATATGCAGGTACTCGAAATTGCAATTGTGGGGGGCTGCACACCCCACACCCCCCTAAATATATATTCCATCTCCAAGATCCCACTACAGTGAGGAAAGGGCAAATATTCCCATCCTCATTGTACCGCGATCTCACAATTGCGGTTTCAAGTTCCGCAATATTTACTCATGTGAATATTCGCTGAGATGAACTTTCATTCATCTAATATAGACCCGCATTAATGGACGAAGGTAGGTAGACAACAGCCCTTAGGCAAGAAACAGTAACAGTGAAGTTAATGAAGAACAGCTGTAGCAGTCTGTGTATAAAGATTGCTCCTTATAAATGGGGGCAGGTTTGTTTACTTCTAACTTTAGTCGGAATTCTGAGAGGAGTCCCACGCCCACTAGACTGAAGATAGTCTGAACTTGATTCATTCTACTTCTACCAGATAGTAACAGAGTAACAGGAATTGTGCAATTTTCTGCAATGCTTCTGTAATATAAACTCTAGGAGTACACACAACTGAAGGACTAAGAACCTGCTTCTTAGTTCTGCAAAGGTATAGTACCTGGGTTTTTTTTTTTTTTACTGTTATATTTGTTTTCCATTAAGAACTACTGATAAGAAAAGACTTTAAATATTGCTGCTCATTTCTGAATTGAAGTAACTCATTTTCTGTTTAGATTTGAACTCTTTTCAAGAGGAGTACAGACTAGAAATCCAGTGGAAATTGTAGTGAGGAAGAGAATTTAGAAGAAGTGAGGGAGTCATCAGAATTAATGAAAACACATGGCAGTCATGCTTCATTGTAAAAACAGGGCCGTATTTATCATCGTAACCTATTCCCCACAGCAGGGGTGTGATAGCGAGGAAAAGAGTACATTCAGGCAGCATTTGCAGGATCTACTAGATAAAGCAGGACAACATCAACTGACGTTGATAGTGGGTGACCTGAATGCACATATCAGGACAAACGGAACTGGATATGAGTACTGCCTGGGCCCAAATGTGTGGGGCAACAGGAATAAAGAAGGAGAGGCCATTATAGACTTTTGTCTGGCATGTGATTTGATGATCATCAGCACATGGTTCAGCAAAAGAGACAGTCATAAGGCGACATTCAACAATGGCCAACCTACAACTCAGGTAGACTTCCTTCTTGTAAAGAAAGAGCACTGTGGAAGACTCAGCAATTGCAAAGTCATCCCCAGTGAGTTAGTTGGCCCACAGCATAAACCACTGGTTGCCACAAACAATTGCAAGCAGTGGCCAGAAATGGCTCTAATGTCAACGGGTACATGGGTACTAGGCTGAAGAACTGGAAGTTGACTGGAAAGAAAACACAATAATTCAAGGAAATACTCAAGTACCTAGCACCTCAAGAGGAAAAGGAAATTGGTGGAAACAGCAGATGGTACAAAGAAACTCTATCAGGCAGTAAGGCAAAGACAGAAAGAAAAAGAAGATAGTCATCAGACAAAACAAACAAAAGCAATACCTCAATCATAAAACAAAAAAACACTTAGGAACAGAAAGTCAACTTTAATTCGATATATATATATAGATATATATATATATATATATATATATATATATATATATATATATATATATATATATATATATATATATATATATATATATATATATATATATATAAACACTACTAAATCTCGAACTATTGAAATCTCGAATTTCAAAAGCTCAAGACGATGTAGCCGAAACCCCACATTACCGAAAGACCAGAAGCGCAAAATTCAAAATCCTGATGTTAAAAGATTTTGAGTTAGCGCTTCTGGTGGTGTAGTTCAGGTAAGTATGTGTGTGCAAGTGTGTTTGTGAGGAGTTTTATTGTGTGTAAGTGTGTGTTGTGACTGTGCTGTGTGTGTGTGTGTGTGTCTGTGAGGGGCTGTAATGTGTGGGTGTGAGTTTGCCTTGTGTGTATGTTTGTGCGATCTCAAAGTTAGAATATTAAAGTAGGGGGGGTGGGGGGTGCAGGGGGGAAAAGCCCCCCCCCTGCTTATCTTTAGTGTAGGGTGGTTTGTTTGGTTATGGGGGGAGGCTGTGTGTATGTTTGTGTGTGTGCTGTATGTATGTAGTACTGTCGCGATTTTGAATTTTGTGCTTTTAACATTTCGTTAATGTGGGGTTTCAAGCTTGTTGTCTCTGTATTTTGGGCTTCGGGATTGTGTAATTTTGGGATTCAGTAGTGAATCCATATATATATATATATATATATATATATATATATATATATATATATTTTTTTTTTTTTTTTTCATCAAAAACCAATATACTAATAACAGAGTTATATATCTTTTCTTGTAATTGTTTACATTTTTACAATATTAGACATGCAGTTTAAGTGTAAAATGATATTTGAAATGTCTTTTAATAATGGATTTTTAAAGGGTGCTATAAATGTGATGTCATGAAAAATTGTATATAAAGGGAAGTGATGTTAATATGGGTGTTCTGAGGAAGTCTTGTAATAAACGAGACGAAAGCGCTAAATATTCAAGTTGACTCTCTGTTCCTGAGTGTTTTTTTGGTTTATAGTCATCAGACACTTTTTATAATGGATGCCAGCAACAAACTGCTTACAGTCAGGACATCATAGGCAGATGAAACGAGTACTTCCAACAGGTTCTGAATGAAGACAACCCCACAAAAGTTGTATTGTCCCAGACACAGGCTATAATGAAAGAAGAAGTGGAACCCACCACAGATGAAGTAAGAACAGCACTAAGGAACATGAAGTCAGGGAAAGGAGCAGGCTCTGATGAGATCACAGCAGATATAATCAAGATGGTGGGTAAATTAATGGAGAAATCATTCCTGAATTACTGAATGTTCTTACAGCAATATGGAGAGGAAGACATATCCCAGATGACTGGAGAATAAACATACTAGTGCCAGTGTACTGGAACAAAGGAAGCATTCACAGTGGTAGTCAGTTTAGTGGTATCAATCTCCTGCCACACTCTATGAAAGTTCTGGAGAGGTTGATTGATAAACCAATATGCAGAGCAGTAGAAAGTAAGATATGAGATGTGCAGTTCAGATTCATATCAGGATGCATCACAACCTACATGATGATTGCAGTGAGACAGGTGGTTGAAAAGAAGCTATAAATTAAAACAACAACCCAAATGGACATTTCTAGACTTGGAGCAAACATATGATAAGGTCCCAAGAAAATTGATTTGTCAATCCTGTGACGGTTTGAAGTCCCAGAAACACTGGCGGAATTAGTGCAGGCTGCGTACAAAGACCCATTGACAAAAGTACAAACAGTATTTGGACTCACACAGGGGTTTCTCGTCAAGTGGGTGATCATCAGGGTTCAGCCCTGAAACTTCTGTTGCTCATACTGGTGATGGGCTGCCTTAAAAAATGGGTCAGGGGGACAGATCAATAATGTTGCTATATGCAGATAATGTGACATTACAAGCAGACTGAATGTGTTCTTCAGTAAAGTACAGGGGAAAAGAATGCAAAACTGAAGGTACAGAGTGAAACTGAATACTAGGAATAATAATAATATATATGAATAATAATAATATATAAATAATATATATAAATATGAATAATATAGGACAGTTGTAGTGGCAGAAATGAGGGGATTCAGAAGAAGCTGAGAACTGAGATCGAAGAAAAAATAATGGAACAAGTTAGCAGCTTCAAGAACCTGGGAGGGTTGGCTGAGTAGACGGGAGGTCTGAATGAAGAGGTCAAAGCTAGAATTAGAGGGGCTGCAGCCAACTGGCACAGACTGTTGGGGTACTACATGACGGAAGAATGCCAAAGAATCTGAAAAGTAAGGTGTACAAAACAGTGGTGTGACCAGTACTACTGTATGGTACAGAAACTTAAGCAGTGAATGCAGAGCAGGTGAGGAAGCTAGAAGTGATGGAGATGAAGTGGCTGAGATAGGTGGTAGGGTGCACACTGTGGGATAGATGGAGAAATGACAACATCTGAACAGAAGCCCACACTCCACTTGCAGAGAAGGTAAAAGAGAACAAAGTATTGTGGTTTGTGCAGATGTGCAGGAAAGCAGAAGAGAATATGGTGAAGAAGATTTGGAGCAGGCAGAGGGAAGACAAGATGAAAAGAAGACATCCAGCAAAGAGATAAATGAATTGTGTGACAGATGACGTGCGACAGTCAGTCAGGCATGACTGCTGAAGAAGGTAAGAGAGTGGCACTGAATAGAGAGAGAGAAATGGTGACAGCTGACATGACCCCATGTAGGAAAATGGGAAAAAAAGGGTTGCTGATAATGATAATGGTGATGCTAGTAATGATAACCATCTAGGAAATACAAAAATTGTTACTGGTGCTACCTGATGTTTTTTCAAAGTGGTAGCCACACACTTCCCAGGGGCTGGGGATGATTCACTACAGTTTTTTAGGTGTGCAAGGGATATGTCGTCTCAAAGGTTGCAAGAGTTTTCATTCCTAAAAATAAACTATAAATGAAAAGAGACATTTTTGTTAAAATATGTGGTAGCATCAGAAACATGTTAGCCATGCATACTGCAACATTATAATCAACTTTATGTGGGCTGCAGGTTATGTGCCCTTCTCCAAAATGGTGATAGTAGTGAAAACATTAATGAAGATTGGTACACCTACTGATGATCACCAAAATAAATTGGTCAAGAACAATGCAACTTCTATTGCAACTATTACCAGTGCTGCTAAGCATTAGCCTACAACTCTTAAGATTTATTAAAGTTAGTATGAACTTAAGGAAAAGATGACCAACACTAACTGACATTTGGTCAGTTTGCAACAACTCATTAAAGTTCAGCAACAACTAGCCAATGTGATATGCTGATTGTTATCACTGTCATCATCAACCTCTGTTATTCCAATTTTTCCATGGGGTTGGGGTGTCATTAGTCAGTATGACCATATCACTAAGAGACAGTGTGATTTGTTCACATTAACTAATGTTGATGCGACACCTAACCCCACGCCATGAGCCAAACAATGGTTGGGATTATTACATCAGGAAACAAAAAGTTCTACAAAAGAGGTGAAACCAAATGATTTAGTAAATGTAGTGCTTTCATTCTTTATCTGGACCACAAATTTCTTCAGAATAATAACAATGTAAAAAATAATCCAAAAAATACCTTTTAAAGCTATCACAGGGTTTGTCAGATGATCCGTACCTTACAAAAGAATGATGATAAAATACTAAAACAAAAATAACAAAGAAATATCATGAAGGAAATGAGAAACTTGTTGATTATAAAAAAATATATGAATTGTACAAATTAAAAATAATTTACCAAATTTTGAAAGATATTTTTTGTCAACAGTTTCATTCAGACCAGGTGTGTTTTTGATTGGCAATGCCAACTGCCATTTCACTTCTTTAACTTCTAGCTCACAATTTGTGACCTTTAGTCAGGGACCAGATATAACCCAATCAAGTACAAAAAGTCCAACAATTCTTGAAACTGCAACAGTATAATGTATGTTTTTCTAAAGAGTTACTTAGATCCTTATTTTTCATATCTAATTTGTGCTCAGTAATTCTCTATGAAAGCTTTCTAAGGTCTTTACCCACATAGAAACTCTCACAGGAATTACAATACTCTACCCCGTAGTGTTACATGTGTAGCAACCTTTACTAAAAATCTCTATTTTGGGTTGTTTCACAAACACACTATGGCATGTGTTAATAAAGCTATACATTTCACAGTTAAAACATGGGTAAGTGTCATGAGTTCTGTTTGTTTCTTCCACAATCTTACAACTATTTTTTCTAACAATTTTTTTTTAATATTATTGATCTTTTTGCACATAACATTTGGTTTTACTCCTATTGCAAAGGCCACATTCTGGTTACCTATTGTTAGTTACCTATTGTTATTTTTATTGTTATTTTTAAATGCTTTAAATTTCTAGTCTCCCACCAGGACACAAGTGCTTTCAGCAATTACATTCTGCTAGCCGAGCACACTCAAGCAAATCTGCAGTCTGCGGCTACCACTCCATCTATACAGTGTAGGAAGGAATCAGTATTGCAAACTAAACAAAGATATACATTTTGAGCCTCAAGTGCAGGAGCACACTCAAGCAAATCTGCCGTCTGCGGCTACCACTCCATCTATACAGTGTAGGAAGGAATCAGTATTGCAAACTAAACAAGGATATACATTTTGAGCCTCAAGTGCAGGAGTACACTCAAGCAAATCTGCAGTCTGCGGCTACCACTCCATCTATACAGTGTAGGAAGGAATCAGTATTGCAAACTAAACAAGGATATACATTTTGAGCCTCAAATGCAGAAGCACACTTAAGCAAATCTGCAGTCTGCGGCTACCACTCCATCTATACAGTGTAGGAAGGAATCAGTATTGCAAACTAAACAAGGATATACATTTTGAGCCTCAAGTGTAGGGTCAGTCCACCCAGGCATTCTACTTGTATGTTTTATGAGAGTGAAGCTATTACATTAGCAGTATTTCTTAGTAGTTCTCAGCTTGCTAATAAAACTGACTGTTGTAGCCTTGTGCCCCCCCCCGATAGTACAGTAATCCTAACTGTCCAATAGACAGTATATATTTAATTCACATCCCTGTGACTAAATTAAATTAACCATCAAGCAGCCCTCTCAGTTCTTTCTGCCTTAGTTTGTATCACTTGGAGGATCACCTGCTTATTTGCATCTCTATCATTGCTAATGTATCTCCCTACTCTAATCTGTGCACAAACTGGTTACTAATCAGCAAGTCAATGTAAAGACACACTCCCAACCTTAATAAACATTGCTGTCTCTTCTCTCCTTCACTTTACAGGTAGTTTGAATTATTACTTACCCTCTCTGAGGCCTTCACTGATTTCCACTGATTGCCTCTCTGGTTTCTTTGCATTCCACCTGGTTTACACCCCTTGTGCTATCTCCCTCCCCCAATACAAAGTCTATATTAGAATCCTGCTGAGCATGGAGCCATCTTTAAATTTCTAGTCTCCCACCAGGACACAAGTGCTTTCAGCAATTACATTCTGCTAGTCGGTAAGCCATTAGACCTCAGGAATTTGTTTTAAAAGTGTTCAGATTTGTAAAGTAATACTTACTTTTTTCTCTTGCCTTGGTTGGCTCTGGCTCTGCCCCGCTCCGTTCGCCCTCACTAACGCTCGGGCTCTCTCTGCTCCCCTGCCCTGCCCCCTATTCCCTCCCACCCCCACTACCTCTACATTTGTAATAATCATAGCCACACCCACAGCTCACCCTCACATCACCTCCACCAATCACAGCTCCTCAAGTCATATCACATTAAACCACACCAACTTGCTCCACACAAAATACTCCCAATCACTCTCATTCCCACTAGGCATTTTTTGCATCACCCACACTACTTCCCCATCCACATATAGTGCAACCCTATAATTCCTATTCAGACCCCCCCACCTAGAAACAACATAAACTTTATAACCATGACTATCACACAACTAAATCTAGTCTGTCTTCTCATAATTCTTTACAACACTACAAGTTATCACTCTAGCAATATCCCTAAACTTAGTAGCACAACACTGCATTATGCACTCTCATACACAGACACCACACATTATAATAATATCTGCCCACACTTATTCAAGAACTACATAACGGACCAATTCAGAACTAAACACATATGCTCTCATTCCTACTCCAAAAAAACAAAATACTTTCTCACACTCCTCACCAAACTCCAACATCTGTATAACCATTTTAACTCCAGGCTCACCATAAGTGGGGATATCCACCCCAACCCAGGCCCAAATCCATCCTGTCCAACACAAACTGCTCAAACACAAATGTCAGAACATAACACCCACACTTTCTTCATCCCTGGGCAAATCAACAACAGCAGCAAAACCAACCATCTTTTAATGCTAAATATTAATATTAGAAGTATCAAAAATAAAATACCTGAACTCCAGGCCACAATAGCACACTACTCCCCAGACATAGTTGCTTTAACAGAAACCTGGCTAAATAAAAACATAGCTAACTCAGAAGTTCTCCCTACCGGCTACAATATCATTAGACAAGACAGACCACTTCGTAAAGGGGGTGGAACTGCCTTACTCTACAAGTCCAACTTAACTGTCCCTCAATTACCAAACTCCTACCCCTCCCCCAATAATTGGGACATACTTATCTCACAACTTCAACTTCACCCTAAAAAGGTCATCACCACAATTGTGATCTATATTCCACCTGGTAATACACCTGCTAGCCTTGAAGACTTCTTATCCTGGTGTTCTTCCACATACTCACAAGAAACCCTTATTCTGGGGACTTCAACCTAGATTGGTTCACCTGTATATCAGAACCACCAAGTAATCTAATAAATCTCCATGGCTACCAGCAGCTAGTCCAAATTCCAACTAGGTGTGATAAAAATCTAAAAGGGAATCCATCCTTGACTGGGTCCTAACTAGCAACCCCACATTGTACCCTCACACAGGCAGTCTCCCAGACACCTTAAGTGACCACAACATAATATACTTTATACATAGTAGAACAAGCATATGCAAAACCACTAACTATATATCCACTAGAAACACAAAAAAATTCTCTCCTGAGGTCCTCAACACTTTACTGTGTAACTGTGACTGGACCCCCCTAAAAACACTCCCACTTGACCAGGCTGTAGCATATTTCAACAAAACATTTCTACAACACCTAGACACTGTCGCTCCATTGCGCAAAATCAAGGTTAGAACCTCTACAAACCCCTGGCTCAGTAAAGAAACCAAACAAATGCTCAAGTCCAGAGACACTGCCTGACGTTACTATCAAAAAAACAAAGAAACACAAAGCCTAACTAAGTACCAAGAACTACGCAACCATGCAAAAAAATGCATTCGGCTGGACAAAAAATCCTACTACACAACATTACAAACTAAATACCAACACAATCCTCAAAAATTTTGGCAAAATGTAAACCAGCTACTAAAATCCACCCAAAAGGCTACCCCTAAACCAACCACCCCTGACACTAAAGTTCCCATCAAAACACAATTCAAGTCCCACTTTGTGAACTCAATTCAATCCTTAGTATCACAGGACAGTTCCTTCCTCACTATCCCCCCCCAACACAAATAACACTAATACAAGCTTTACCCTCAAAACAGTTTCCACCACTTCAATCAAAAGCATGCTCTCCAAACTAAAAACCTCATCAACAGCAGCCAACCTACTCCCCAGCTATTTCTTGAAACTTACAGTAGATGCTATTGCTATCCCAGTCTCCACTCTCATAAACAGATCAATTGTTGAAAACTATGTGCCCAAACTCTGGAAAATATCCTACGTTATACCCATACATAAAGGCGGGACCTCCACTGAACTTAATAACTACAGACCCATTGCTTTACTCTCCCCCCTGGCCAAAATCCTAGAAAAGTGCATCCATACCCAGATGCTAAACTATCTCCTAGACCGCAACATCCTGTCACCTACTCAGCATGGTTTCAGACCTGCCCATAGTACCACTACAGCTCTCCTCTGCTTCACAGACACAGTAAACCGTCTCAAAAATGAAGGCCTGCAAGTGTCAACTCTTTTTTTGGATATGTCCAAAGCATTTGACACAGTCTCACACCAAATCCCGCTAAACAAACTAAACCAATATCATCTATCTAATTCCACTCTTACCTGGTTCCAAAGCTACTTAACTGACAGGTACCAAGCTGTGAAATGGGAAAATTCTCTCTCTCCTCAGCTGCCCATAACTGTAGGAGTCCCACAGGGTTCTATCTTAGGACCACTACTATTCACAGTCTTCACAAATGACCTCCACACCTCCACACAGCATGCATCTATAATTCAGTATGCAGATGACACTACCTTAATCTGTGCTGCACAAAACATTCCCACCCTCCTGCAAACAACTCAACTAGCATTCTCTGATGTTGAAAACTACCTTACCAAAGCCCAACTTATCCTCAATCCAAAGAAAACTCAGCTTATGATTATAACCAGTTCTAACAAAAACACTAACGGTCAATTCACTATCTACTCCACTAATGCTACTCCAATTGCTCCAGTGCCACAGGCTAAGCTATTGGGAATAACCATAGACTCCCACCTAAAATTTGATAGTCATCTGAACTTAACTATTAAAAAAGTACATGCCAAACTGGGGTCACTCTACCGTATCAAACCATTTCTTACCAACAACACAAGATCAGCCATTGCTCGCTCCCAACTTCTATCCACCCTACTCTATGCATCTCCCATTCTGACTAATCTCAACAAAACTGAACTAAGCAAAATGGAAGCTTGCTATAACAGAATTGCCCGTTTTGCTGCAAATTGCTCATACAGAACTCATCATTGTACTGCTTTGAGACAGCTCCACTGGCTTGAACTGCCCAACCTCCTAACCTACAATCAGCTCTGCCTCTGTCATTCTATCTATTACCTCCCCAATAAGTGTCCTGCCCTCAAAACCTAGTACAACATCACTCAGCCAAAAGGCCTCTTAGATCATCAAGCAAACTACTACTAGAAGTCACCAACAGCTACAATAGCTTTGGAGATGCACTATATAGTAGTTCGGTAGCTAAAAAATGGAACTCTGTCCCTACTAGCATTCAAAACACATCATCCAAAGCCTCCTTTAAAGACCTCATCAGGCAACATCTCAAGCAAAGTTGGCAGTGCCATGATTGCTCCCCAGGCTAGTGAAAGCGGATAACATATGCATACTAAATCTAGAGCAATTTATAATAGTTTTTCAATCTTACTCACAAACACTGGCTAATCTACAATGTATGTACTGTACCTGTGTACTATGTATGTATTCTACCTACATTCCAAAGTTCAGCTGTACACCACAAATCTATTACTTACCTTTATTTTTAAAATTAATATCTTTTTTGATTGTTCTCTCCACTGTAACTGTTTGTGCCGCATGCCACTGTAAAAACATGTCTCTTGTAATTTGTGTGTATAGTGATTATGTCTAAATAACTAAATGTGTCTGTAATTTTTCTTTGTGGAGCTTTTCTCCCCGGGCCTCTGCTGAAAAAGGGCCTTTTTGGCTCAGTCAGACACCCCCGGTTAACAAATGTAAAATAAAATATATAAAATAAATTTTCCAATTCATCATCATCATCATCATCATCATCATCATCCCCTTTTTCCCATTTACATGGGGTCAGGGTATCGTATTAACTGTCGCCAACTCTCTCGATTCAGTGCCACTCTCCTGCCTTCTTCAACACTCATGCCTGGCTGTCGCAGATCTTCTTTCACACAATCCATCCACCTCTTTGCTGGATGCCCTCGTTTCCTCTTACCTTCTTCCTGTCTGTCCCAAATCTCCCTCACCAGATTGTCTTCTGCTTTTCTACATATGTGCCCATACCATCGGAATCTGTTTTCTTTGATCTTTTCTACAATTGGAGCTACTTTGGCTTCTGCTCTTATGTCCTCATTTCTTCGCCTGTCCTGCAGTGTGCATCCTACCACCTTTCTCAGGCACTTCATTTCCATCACCTCTAGCTTCTTCAACTGTTCTGCCTTTACTGCCCAGGTTTCTGTACCATACAGTAGTACTGGTTGCACCACTGTCTTGTACACCTCACTTTTCAGCTTCTGTGGCATTCTTCTGTCATATACTACACCTGATAATCTATGCCAGTTGGCTGCAGCCCCTCTGATTCTAGCTTTGACCTCTTCATTCAGACTACCCGTCTCCTCAACCACCCCTCCCAGATACTTGAAGCAGTTTACCTGTTCCACTATCTTCCCATCTATCTATATTCTCAGCTTCTTCTGATTTCCCCAATCTGCTGCCATTACCACTGTCTTATATGTGCTTAGTTTCATCCCATGTGCCTTCAGATTTGCATTCCATTCTCCTATCCTTTGCTGAAGTTCTAGATCAGAGTCTGCCTGTACTGCCACATCGTCTGCATACAGTAGCTTTGTTGCTCTGTCCCCTCCAACCTGTTTGCTGATGTAGTCCATTACCAGTATGAACAGGCCTCACTGAGGGGCTCCCAGTGGGAGTGGGTGTACACCAGGGTTCAGCTCTGAGCCCACTGCTGTATTTTCCAATTATCTGTAACTATATCTTTTATATGTCCCTCATCAAGAATAATGTGAAGTGGTAAAACCCTGATGAAAGAATATTTATTATCCATTTCTGCCATTGGCTTCAAACCACTGTCCAAAATTGGCTGAAAATGTATCAGTTTTATTTTTTATTTAATTTAATTTAACATTTGTTTACTGGGAAAGTCTGACTTGGAACAAAGCCAATTTTCAGCGTTAGCCTGGGGCATTTACTGTCATTAACTTTAGTTACAATTTAATCTATCTTGTTGCTAGAATAGCACCTATCTAAAAACATGGATTGAAATATCAATATTTCTTCCTCAAAAATATTGACATTACTAACCATGCAGCTTAAGAAAATTATTTATTTTTATTTATTTTACTGGGTTAGTCCAACTGAGCCAGAGACCTTTTTCAGGGGAGGGCTGGGTATAAAGCTCCACATGAGTAGTACAAACATACAGAATAGTAAAATCAAAGATGCAGTAAGATATAAAAATGAATTACATATTTACACAATTAGAGATTATATACAAACTTGTTCCAATGAATCAAGCAGTACGATCACTGTAACTGAGGGTCAAATGCATATTCAGGGAATAGCCTTCAAGGAGTAAGACTTGTTATTATCTGTTTAACTTAGGTAGATCTCAGATAAGTCTGAGTTGTAAGTTTCAGGAGACAAGGAATATCAAAAACGTCAAAGTGCAACCAAAGATTAGAAATAACAGGAAGAATAAGGAGGGTAGGTGAGAGGGGAGGAGTAGAGGAGCATGTGGAACAGTCATGGAGGGTAGTTAAGGTGACAGATCCATGTATTGTTTAGAAAGTTTTTGGTAGCAGTCTTGAATTTTTTTGGGTGATTAATATTTCTAATACCCAGAGGAAGTTTATTCCAAGATTGGGCAGGGGGATAGCTGTATAGGTTTTGACCTAATCTGCTTTTAAGTTTGTAGATTTGGAGGAGGTTTTGGTCTGAGCTTTGGAGAAACCTTAGAGGGGATATAGAGAGAGATAAGTGAGGTAATGTCAGGACAGAAGGAGGGCAGGTACAATATCAAATGTATGATTTGAAGCTAAGAGAGAAGCAGTTGATGAAGAAAGTCTAGCTAGTTTAAACCTTTAAGAGCAAGACAGTGGTGAGAGTAGTAGGTTTTGTTCTGCAACAAATCTAGCAATTTTATTGTAAGTGGATTCCAGTTTTGATAGGAGAGTGGTCTGAAGATAAATTGCCTTCTAATGACAGTATATTTCATAAGCTGCAGATCCCTACTTGAATTGTGTAAATAATTATTTACAAGAGTTTTATTTCTAAATATTACTGTGGAAACAATGTTTTCCAAAAATCCATAGGGATCTCAAGATCTAAAAAATATACAATTTCACTAATTTCTCCTAATGTGAAATTGAGAAACTCAGTATTCAAATTTAATTCTTCTAAGAAAATATGAAAGTTTTCTATGGTGTTGGTCCATATAAAAAACAAATCATCTGTATATCTCCTATATGATGAGCCACATTTAAAATACTTGTTTTTAATTAAGATATGTTTTTCTTACCAGATTAAAACTAGATTTACAAATGCAGGTATCATTTTGGCCCACATTGCCACTACCTTTAATCATTTATAAATCTGATTTTCAAACACAAAAAATATTATTAAACATTAACTCTTTCAACATACAGATGTATTGATTGTTGTTTTGTTTAAACTAATGAACTGATTCAAATAATTATGAACATATTCATTACCTGTTTCCTATACTGTAAGTATACAATGGCTCTATTTCCACCATGAATAGGACAATCTAGCTACCAATAAACTGATAGTCCTTCACTAAACTGAGCTACAACCAAAAGTCTTTTAAATATTTTTATTTTACTAGGGGGTTTAAAATACCATCTAAATAAATTGTCATGGGTTCTGTTTTAGAAAAATCCACAACTACAATGGGTCTAAAGGCAGTGCCAGTACTATTTTTCCTGTATTTTAGGTATAACAAACTGTCGACCTAACTTAGGATGTTCCACATTAAAAATGCATAGAGTAAGTCATCAATGAAGCCCTGATTCAACAAGTTCAATAAGCAATCATCTAGTCATTTGAAATTACCAATTACATTTCATTTGTTGACTTCCAAGTAACAAGTTATGTCAGACAAATGTTCTAGTATTTTTGCTATGTATTGCTCTTTATTACTACTACCCCTCTCCCTCTATCTGTTGCCATAATCCTAATGAAATCACAATATTGCAATTATGGAAGTGCCTGCTTTTCATCACCTGTCAAACTGTACCATTTAAAAGTAGATTTTAATAAAGAACAGTCTAAAATCTTTTTCACAAGAATCTTTAAAAGTTCTCAATGGGACAGTGAAATTAAGATTAAAAGTACCCTTCTTGTGAAAATGAGTCTATAACACATTGTCAAATGGCTATTCACTGAATAGCCATTTATTGAACACCTATTTAACAAAGATGCTCTTCATCGAATGGCAATTTTTAAGTAGGGCAAACAAGCTGTTGGCTGACCAAGTGACTGCAAACAAATAAAATGTAAAACCTGCAAAGGTGGGGGTCTGCACCCCCACACCCCCTAACTAAATATGCCAACTCTGAGATTGCACTGCAGGAGGGGGAATGGCAAATAGCAGCCAACTGCTGGTTTGCCCTAGTTAAAATTTGCCATTTGATGAATGGCTTCACTAAATAGGTGTTCAATGAATAGCTGTTTGCTGAATAGCCATTTGATGAAATAATATATACCCTGTGGAAACTATGACCTTTTGCATCACTCATAAGAGCTGGAATGAAAATAATAACCTTTACTTAAAATAGCAAAATGAAATTCAGATAAAATAAATTGACTAAGATTAAAGAACGTGAAGGTTAAAGTCAACCCATGTTCAATCCTCTATTTTTGCCCCACACTCTGGAATTTTCTCTCTGCCTTTGAGATCCAAAACTGTACAATTTATGATGAACGTTTTATTAAAAAAAGTACAATTATTCTGACTAACTCCTTTACTAATATCATCGTGTTGCTCTGACTCACAGGACTACATGGATAAGACTAATTTTTAATGTGATATAGGCAATTTATTATTCAAAGGCAATGGGAACAGTATTTATAGATTAAGCACTGAAATACAAAGTTCTTTGCCAGCAGCAGCCTCTGCATTACTAATAATTCTATTTAGTCTAGAATTATACAGATGACTTTTATTTCTGCAGAGATTGTGCATATTGTCTTAGCATATGCTGTCAGCTGGTTGGTATTTTTATCCTCCCATAAACACTCTTCTGTTGAAACTGTGCTACACATGGCTGTATCTTATGGTATAATGCTAGTGATCTCACTACAATTTCATGTAGTTCATAGAAAGTAACCAATAAAGTACATGTACTGTAATGTATTTCTTCTTAACAATGGGGGTGTACACAATAAATAAAGAAGCTATAACTGCTGGTGGTAGGGATGTGTGTGGCTGAAGTTACCTTATGCTATTATCTGGTCAATTTTAAATAGCCTTTTATCTAGATTTAAAGGACTAATGTGTGTGTGTGTGTGTGTGTGTGTGTGTGTGTGTGTGTGTGTGTGTGTGTGTGTGTGTGTGTGTGTGTGTGTAATAACTTGGGTATTATGTTTTCTGTGTAACAGATTTGAAATATGTGTCTTTGGCATTATAGGTGTCATTATTTGACAGAGACATTTGAGAAGGATGCAGTCAAAACTGTTTCTGTAATTGTTTGGATTGGGGTGGGGGGGGGGACTGTGGATAAAAATGCATATATAATCCACCACTGTCCAGATGCATTTTCAATGAATGTGAGTGTCAAGGGAAGGAAAGTTACTGTTATCATGCTAAGTCTGTTTTCAATGTGAGACTGTTTTGTTTAGCAAATGGTCATCAATGATTATGCTGTAACGTGAAATAAAAGTTTTAAATCAAATCTCTGTAAGCATTGCAAAAGTAAAGAAGAAAAAAGTATGCAAACTGATAGGTTTGAAGAGTGTTTATTGTAATTGGGAAAAGACCTACAGGTAATGGGACACTGATATAGCTATGGGGGAAGGGAGCCTGGTCCATTACTCTGCCTAGGGCCCCATTTGTCCATGATTTAGCCTGGTAAGGAAGATACGCTACTTTGCTCTTCATACCAATAAATTGCATGTTAAACATAGATAGTAGACTTACCAAAACCTTGATTTTCTCAAAAATAAGAAAAGCTAGGCAAATTTGTTTCATTCTGTTTCCTTGCACTAAATCATACAAAATGACAATGTGACAGACTGAATTACATAAACTACTTCTTCAGTATGGATAAATTAGGGCAGAGAAAGTCTAAACAGGTGGAGATTGTGAATATAATAATAATAGAATAAATAAAAAGTATATACGGAATAAATATATAACATAAAAGTTGATTCAAAATTGAAAGAATTTAATGCATTTGGAAAAGGATATTGTGACACAAGAATTGATACATTTAGAAAAGGATACCGTGATCAAAAATTGAATGATGTCCTGTTTAATTCCATTTTTGGAGTAGAGTAGATGGGATAATTTATACAGTGTACAGCAAATGAATGGGGTTAAAACAGATAGTTAAAATATTGAATGGCTGGATCAGTGCAGGTTGTATTAATGATGAGTTACATGAGGTTGTAATGATTTTTGTTATACAAGGGAGCCAAGAAGGGTACTATACACTGGTGTTCAAGTGCAAAAAAAAATACAAATTGTGAAACTATGATGAAAATATTACAAAATAGTTTTCAAAAGTTTTGAAATAAGTTATAGTTGAAGGGTATATGGAGTGAGAAGAAGAGCACATTGTCAAGAGATGTTAATGTTGGTAAAATAAAGTATGTATGAGATATAGTAGGAAAGCAAGGTGCTACAATGGAAATAGGAGGTGCCACAAAAGCTTTTGATAATGTAGAACATGAGCAGTGATAGAGAATTATTAGGATATCTGGAGTGAAATGTAAAATTCTGAAATTGTTAAGAACAGCATATGAAATAAATCAAGCTACACTGCTAGCTAATTGCTGTCAGAGTGCAAAGTTCTGTGTAAAAAGTCAAGCTAGACAATGCTGCCCTAAAATTAGTTTATTAATGGCATTAATAATGATAATGAAATGAAATTAGGAAGCTAAGTATTGTGTTAAGAAATGATTGAGGCAATTAGTTCTTTCTTGCTCAGATGTGTTATTAGTGGCAAAAAATAAAATATGGATAGCAAGATAATTACAGCAATAAAGGAATTATTAAGCTTGGCTGGATTAGATTTAAATAATGAAAAAAAAATGAAATGGATAAGCTAAAGATTAGCGAAATGTACTTTACTGTAATCAAAATCTCAACATTAGGTACTGAATTTGATTGGAGAGGAACAGTGCGATACAGTAATACAAGAGATTAAGGAAATTGGTAAATTATGAAAATCATTTAGGTTAGCCTTTAAAAAGTGCACGTAATTAATGCAGTCATCTGTGGTAAATTGAGGTACTTAAGCAGTGCATATATGTTTTGGACTAAGAAAGAAAAGGAGGTATAACAAATATGGGGTATGAAGCTAAACTGAGATACGAGGGCAGTAGCATACATTAAAAAGGTAGGTTAGGATTAATTAACCTAGCTATTTATCTGTCATGCTTTCTTTTGTGCTGGGAAATGAAGAATATGAAATATAATGATAAATGCAGTTTATTGTGAATGATTTAGCAACTAAATATGGAGGGTTTTAGATAAAAACGGGATGAAAAGAGTAAAAAATATAGATAGTGAATAAATGCAAGACTATCAAAATATTTTTTTTATTACAGAAAATGAATTTGGAGGCTTAAGTAAAAGGAAGAGAATGGTATTACGCTAATGGTATGGTTTTCTATGCAGTACCATGGGGAATTCTGAAAGTGATATTCAACATGTAATAAGTGAAAAAGGGAAGAGATTTAAGATCTTATTGATATGCCCACATTTTTGTGAAGACTCCTTTTAGACAAATTATCTTTTAAGGGGCAAATGATATACAAAATTTGTCTTTATCTAAAGGACTGGGAACAACACAATCTATATTTTTGTAATATATGAGAGATAAAAGAGGATGTAATTAAATATTTTAAAAATGGTCTTGTAAAGTGTGACATAAATAGGCATGGATATAATATTGTAAAGATATTGTACAAACAAAAATGGCAAAGAAGTTAAAAAATAATAATGTTGATATATGTAGTATCATTGAGAAATAGAGAAAGCAAGCTCTGAGGAAGATTTATTCAATAAGAGATTGGAAAGGAATGTAAGCCCAACCAGTGGGGTTGATAAAATGTGCACCATGTATGTGGTTTGCAGAATGTGTATTATGAAAGCAGGGTTATGAATTTATAAATAAAGCAGTTTGTTTTTTTAAAAATGGGCAAGGAAAATCAGAATGCAATTATGGCAGAAAGAGCGGTGGAGTAAATAAATACATTTTTAATGTTGATTTCTTTAGCTCATTCAAGCCTATAAGACCTTTTTTTGCATGTTTCAAGTTCACACCCATAGCTCCTTAAGGCATCCAGACCTTTATTACATCTGCTTTTTTTAACTAAGGAACATACCAGATAATAATAAGCAGTATTAGAAAATAGAAGGACTTAACAAAATGGCAGTACGATTTTTAATCTAGGGTGTGCAGTAGTAGAGAAATTAATCACTACTTGTTAGTTATTATTTATATTTCATATTCATGTTCATATTTTCATAAATGACAGCCCTACATGTTGTTGAGGGCTATGGTATGATGTGCCAGCATGGGAGACAGGAAAATCCATTGTCAATGTTCAGTTACATCACACTGTACCTGAGATATTGCTAGTTGTTAGTAACTATGAAAATAAACAAAATGTCCATAATCACTTTATACATCTAAATACAAGTGACTGACAAACTGATGCATGACATTAGATGAAACTTAGATGTTATTGGGGAAAGCTATTTTTGATATTCACACTGTAAGTTGCACAACTTGGGAGATAATCAGTGTTATTTATATTGCTAATTATACAATAAACTATATGTTTTTATATTTCTGTGAATATTTCAATAAACATGTATTCATAGATGAATTTCTTGTTGTCATGTAAAACCTTATGACTGGTTAGCAACAATGTTTTAAAACATATGTCTAGGTTGTACAGCTTCCAAGATATGACAATTTGTTTGTAAAAGTCAAACAAAAAATTACTTTGGGGTTTATATGCATTATAATATTATTGCAGTATTTAAGGAAATACTGTGAATGCACTATTATCATTGTAAAGAATGTTTCTTAGTGATAAAATTGCTGTTTGTGAAATTTTAATCACTTTTACTGTTCACAAAATATTTGCATTTATTTATCATATGTTTTTTAAATTTATTTTTTAGAAAATGTTCTGGAATACAAGCTGTGTATAGGCTTCTAGAGGTGTGATATTCCACAGCACATAGGTGTTAATGAGCTATGACAATTTGAAGAAAGTCTGTTAATAGCTGAAGTGTTTTATTATGTGACTGTATAAATATGTAAATACATATACGTGTACAAACCCCTACTGTTTTTAATAAGTTTTATTTATTTATTTATTTATTTGCATTTGTTTGCAGGGCTGGTCTGACTGGGCAGTGCCCCTTTTCAGTGGAGGCCCAGAAGTACCATAAAGTCTTTTGCATCAGCATGAGCCAACACCAACACGGTAAGCTGGGACTTCAGTTCACTGTCCAACCAGCTGCCAATGATAGAAATAAGCAAACACTAGAATACGCTGAACCACACCCGTTTAATAGCAAAGCTTTCAGGTATAAACCCTTTATCAATACTCATACAGGGGGGGGGGGCGATCTTAATAATTTATTAGATTTAAAAGAATTTGAATGGATTTTAAGACTTTCAGCTGACAAGATGCCTGGCTTGAATATTACTGTTACACTAAAGCCTATTTTAGTGAAATTACAACATTAAGTATTGAAATAATTGCATTTTAAAGTTTTATATATATTTTTTTAAACACAAATTTTCATCACATGATCTTTGGCTGCTGGTCATGTGCTTTGCTGGCTTCTATTTAAATGTTTGATTTTATTTGTAACCTGTATGAGTATTGATAAAGGGTTTGTACCTGAAAGCTTTGCTATTAAACGGGTGTGTTTCAGCGTATTCTAGTGTTTGCTTATTTCTATCGTTGGCAGCTGGTTGGACAATTACTTCAGTTCACTGTCTCATCCAAAGGATGACACACACCAGAGCATAAAAAGCCTTTATCCTCCACTCAAGTGTCCGTAATGGAAAATTGATCCAAGTGCCCAGGGTGGGAATAGCACTAACAGCCTTCTGATCTTCCATTATCAAAAGCACTAGTTCTACCTGCTCAGCCACTGACACTGTGAATTTAAATCAGGTGTTTCAGTAAAAAGATTGTTGCTACTGAAATTGTAAAGATTTAGTTGCATGCACCAAAAATAATATTAAGTGTTTACTTAGATGTATTTTTCAGTCTAAAAACAAATGGTATTAGCACTCAAAATAATTTGTTTTAAATGTGCTAGAAAGTTAGGCAAACACCAAATGAAAGTATGCCCATGGAAGCTGACAATGTTGAATTAAGTGACAAAACTGTGGAATTAGCTTTCTGCTATAGCTGAACTTTTCAAATGTAATGCAATGGGGGGGGGGGCAAATTACAAGGACTGCTAGATTCAGGAGCTGTGATCACACTTGTTAGAGCTCAATATTTTTCAAAGTGAAAACTATTAAACAGAAATCTGAAGTTAAATGTCTATATGGGTACAGTGAACAGTACCCCATAACCCAAGTAAAATGCAAACTCTTGCAGGTAAAGTGGTCTGTCAACTTTCTATAGTGGTTAAACGTTTCTGGTGAGGGTTTAATAAAAACAATGCAGGAATAGTGGGAAGCCTAAATGGAGTGTACTGATGCCGTGTCTGTGGCTTCCCCTCAGCAGCGTGCCTTGCATATTAATGAAGGTGTGCTGAGAGAGAGCCATGTAACACAATTACAGAATCAGTGTAGGGGGTGTGTTACAGTGTTTGGGGATGAGTTTCACACCCCCTGCTCTGATAAAGTGCTGAATGGGACTGAAACATAAAAGTACAATAAGTTATTTCCTTTTTTTTTATGTGTTTGCGCAGCACTTAGCTATACACACATCCCAGACATCTAAAAATAGAAACTGGATACTTTTAATTTTGACCTCAAAAGTCATGTTTAAGCATAGCTAAGTGGGCTTGTGCAGCATGGCATGGTACTTAGTGGTGCTTAAATGTAGCGGAGAGAGATATATAGAAATGTATAGCATTTTCCAACATATCTTCATAGCTGACTGGTTAGAGTCATGACATTGTATGCAGTAGGTGCATGTTTCAAATACACAGACAGACCATTAAGTTTTTTGCATTTGATAGTAATGTCATATATTTATTATTTTATTAGTTATGTATGTATTGACATTTGTTAACCAGGCTAGTCCAGCTGGGCCAGAAGCCCATTTTTAGGAGAGACCTGAGGAGAAAAGATCTAGGTCCACAATAACAAAAATACACACTCCAAGATAAAAAATTAAAATACAGAAGGTCAGGAAATATAGAAGTGCAATACATAGACAGAACAATAAAGTAGTAATCATGAATAAATAATTTAGTATTTGTCTTATTTTTTATTTTTTTATGCTTTCTTATTGAAATTTGGTTTGCCCTTAACTAAGCTCTGCTAAGCACTGTTAAGCCAAGCCAAGCACTGCTTAAACAGGACCTGTTTTAGCAGTACTTAGCAATGTGCAGCTACGATTAGCTGGATTGGGCACTGCTAAGTAATCCCTGTTTACGCAGTCCTCAGATCAGCTAAACTAGTTTGTGCACCACTAAGCATTGCTAAGCATTGTCAGTTTAAGGACTACTCAGCTGAGCTCAGCAGGTTTGCTTGTTGCTAACCGAAGTGCTGCATTTTTAAAAATTGTTCAGTGGTGGCAAAAGGCAGGAAAACAGCCTTATTTAAGTGCAACAGGCAGGAATACAGCAAGTATCTGTTGGAGGTTGATCTTGGCAGAGACTATGACAGGCAATGGAGAGGTTGTGCACCTCCAGGCACATCAGTGGGGCATTCTGATGTCCAGGGTCATGGTTGGACTCCTTTTTAAAGGCCATGACATCCGGTTGCTGCAGGGCCAGTTCCAGGGATTGGAGTACAAAGTGGAGGCCTGTGATCGGCTGGCATGTAACCTCACCATTGCAACTGGTATCCTCTGCACAGCTGAGCTGGCGCATTATCATTATGATGATCTGAAGCATAGGAAGAGGGGACTTCTGGACACCTGAGTCCAGGATGCTAGAGATGGGAATGCTCCACAAGTTTGTAAGTATTGTTAGATTGTTTTGCCAAATGCTAGCATGAATATGTGATAGACAGGTATACATAATGGTGTTATTCTTTCCTCACAGTTGCAGAGGAGAGAGCTTGCAACCTGGAGTCCCATGCTGGGTGCCTGGCCAGGTTGCACTGAGAGCATAGTGAAAACAGATATGTCTTGCAATCTATAGTAATATAAATAAGAAAGAGTACAGTAGTAACTGCCAGTAGGTATATTCTGTTTTGAGTGTACTGCAATGAATGTGGTCATAGACCTGGACTTATATAAGTGAATAATTCTAGGTACAGTTCAATAAAGATAGAAGCATGAAACCTGATAATGTTAAGGAAGGAAAGTTACCACTACATTAATAATGTTAAGGAAATAAAATTTATACTGTATTAATAATAATGTTATGGTAAGAAAGTACAACTGTACTCAGAAATGTTAAGGGAATACATCAACTGCATTCACAATTGTAAGGAAATAAAGTACAACAGCATTCAAAATTATTAAGGGAATAAAGTCAGTACTGCATACATTGTGAAATAACAGCTGTCTTTCAATACCTGCATTATTTAAAGTATTCATCAATAAAGACTGTTACATGTATACCAATCACTGCTTCATGTCACCATTAATAAAGTTGAGTGTTGCCAAATGTTGCGTGTATTTTGTGCTGTTGGTCAAGAAATTGAGTATTACAAGTGCTGTGAAGTAAACAAAGGAATAATAGCATGAAATGACTGAAGGTTAGCCGATAAAGAACTGTTTTGCTAAAGTGTAGATGTGGAGCTATACTACAAGATATAATACATTATGATATTTGCTCTGCACTAAGATCTGAACCTAGATTAATAATGGCTAAGGTATTATAGTGTGTTTCTCTCAGGATTGTCTTGTGTTAACTGTTGCATTTCAGCTATATGCATTCCTGAACTTAGTTATGCTGCTGCAGGCAAGTATGATACTGTAATAGCTGTAGACTGCAAATATACCATCTGCAACTCTATATGGGTCAGGTAGGCAACCCGACACTCCGATATGGTCTATACACATCACACATATTCCCATCCACTAGGGGTTAAATGTGTACACTTGCATTCCAAGTATTAATACATGGTTCATGTACTATCACTGTCATGCATGAATCGCATGCATGTGTGTTCAAGTGTCATTGCAGTCTTGTATGATGATCTCCCTCTATTACCAGGTCACACTTTCTTACCAGGTGAGCTCTAGGCATACATTACTCGATCAATACTCAGCAATGGTTCAGTAGCTCAGTGTGATAAACATTAGGTATGCTATACATTTTGTCACAACAGACCGGGGCTCGAATCCAGGGACAACTACTACTAAATATTAATAAAAACTGTTATGTATTGTTAACAGATGTTCTCCCTATAGGAATTACAGGTAAATAAATGGCTGTATTATTTGTTCAAATGGGCTACTAATTTGTGTGTCCTGAAGTGTTAACAGCAATGCTCAGCAAGGTGATAGGACTGCAGTAAATGAACAGTCAATACTCCCTGCACTCTCTGTTAAGGAATTAAGAAATACCCTGATCTTCACTGTGCTGTTCCAGCCTATAATTCTTCTGAGAATCTACCGACCAGCTGACAAAGGACCCATGGTTTCATCTTGTTGCCTCTACTCCCTGCACTCTCTGTTAAGGAATTAAGAAATACCCTGATCTTCACTGTGCTGTTCCAGCCTATAATTCTTCTGAGAATCTACCTACCATCTGACAAAGGACCCATGGTTTTGTCTTGTTGCCTCTACTCCCTGCACACTCTGTTAAGGAATTAAGAAATACCCTGATCTTCACTGTGCTGTTCCATCCTATAATTCTTCTGAGAATCTACTTACCAGCTGACAAAGGACCCATGGTTTCGTCTTGTTGCCTCTACTCCCTGCACTCTCTGTTAAGGAATTAAGAAATACCCTGATCTTCACTGTGCTGTTCCAGCCTATAATTCTTCTGAGAATCTACCTACCAGCTGACAAAGGACCCATGGTTTTGTCTTGTTGCCTCTACTCCCTGCACTCTCTGTTAAGGAATTAAGAAAGTATGTTTCCATGGCCTACTTGCAAAGCATAGTACTGATCACTGTAGCTTTAGGGGTTCAAAAGTAAGCTCTGAGGACAGTCAGCCAGCAGCCTCCCTCCCCCCAAACTAGCTACCTTGTTGACCTTACTACTACATCACCTATTAGTATCCCTCTTACTACCTTTCCCCTTTTTGTAATCTGCCATAGCCTACCTTCCTTTTGTAGCTGCTTGCACTTCTAGCTTTGCCCTGTAGGTGGCACCCCTATCCCATCCAAGATTTATTCTGCTTTTCCTTTGTTCCTCTGCTTTATCTATTTTAAACGTCATTGACCTTAAACGACTCCAAAATTACAATATACCTTCTATTTTAACTCACTATACTCTCCTGTGTCTCTAACAGACCTCTAACTTTTCTCTGCTCCTTCTCTCCTTATACATACTTGACTTACCTTCTAGATTGAGCTCTACTGATTGTTTCTCCTCCAGCTGCTCCATTGTCTGTTTCTACCCGCTCCGTTTGCCCTAGGGGCTCACTCCGCTCCCCTACCCTACCCCCAATTCCCACCCACCCCCACTGGTCCTACACTTATACTTCACTGCCACTCCCCCTTCCTATCTCCACCTATCACATACCACTACATCACCAAGCCACTCCCATAACTCTCTCACCTGATTAGTACTACTAATCTGTCTTTCTTACCACTCCCTCTGTCTTCTAACCTTAACTACACTACTCTACCTCCTATCTAACCCTGTTAACTATTTACCAGCTTAACTTATAACCTGCTCAACATCTTCAAACACTTTGTCTCCTTACTACAATACATACTAGCACTGACTATTCCCTACTTAAATCCTCTTACCATGGCTTCTACAAATAAAACTAATTTAACCAAATTACTACTCTTAACTACCACACTAGCAATTCTTACCATACCATACTCACTTACCTCCTATGAATATCTTTCTCTATCTGAACAAAACCATCATAGCCAACAAACTTTACCATCCTCATTCACCTTCTCCCTTAACCACAGTAACATAACCTATGTTTCTAATTACTCTTTACCTAAATTCCACAAAACAACTCACATTATTCACTTCTCTACCAAGAAGACTCTTAATAGCCTTCATAAACTCTTATAATCTCTACAATACCCCCAGCAACACCCCCTCCTAGATGGTGACATTCATCCAAACCCTGGCCCCTATACTGATGCCATAACTAACCCTACCAATGTAACAGTACCTATAACCTCTACAATTATTAAACCAACTAACTCCCTTCTGATAGCTCACCTTAACATAAGAAGTATAAACAATACAATTTCCCACCTGCATGCACTCCTTGATGTACACTCATTTGACATTCTATGTCTTACAGAAACTTGGCTAAAACCATCTACTCTCGACCAAGAAATTAGCCCTCCTGGCTATAACATCCTCAGAAATGACCGTAAAATGAAAAAAGGCAGGGGTATAGCCATTCTTTACAAATCGAACATACAAATTTCCCTCATTAATGTGCTCTCATCAATAGATACCAAATCTGAAACCCTAACTGTCAAACTCCAAATCAATAACTCTAAATCAGTCTATATAATTTGCATGTATCTACCTCCAGGTAACAATACAAACTCTCTAGAAAACTTGCTTAGTCATTTCTCTACCCATCTACCCCAAGAGACCATTGTACTTGGTGACGTTAATATAAACTGGTCTTCTTGTAGTTCTCTCAATCCCACCAACCATATAAACCTCTTTGGATTCTCTCAACTAATTACAACTCCTACAAGAATCCATAAACTCACTAACAAGGGAAGTACTCTGGATTGGATCCTTATTAACAGCCACCCTGAATCTTATACTCCAAGAACCCTCCCAGATGATATCAGTGACCACACACTTACCTACATTATTAAGCAAAAAACCTACATTCCCTCCACACTTAATCTCAAAACTTAACGGTCAAAAAAAAGTTTTAACCCAGACAGCTTCTTAACCGAATTGCAAGCTTGTGACTGGTCACCACTAACCTATCTAGAACTAGACGAAGCAGTTACCTACTTCAACACTAAATTTCTTAATATCCTAGACTCCCATGCCCCTTATCACTCAACTACAATAAAAACCAAATGTGCCCCCTGGCTCACAAAACAAACCAGGCAAAAGATACACTTCAGAAATAAAATCTGGGCTATTTGGAGATCTACCAAATTTCCAACAACCCACCTCCAATTTAAACAACTAAGAAATTCCACCAAAAAAGATATTCTTAGAGACAAAAAAGATTACTACCTCGGCCTCCAACAAACCAATCAACAAACCCCACAAAAATTCTGGAGTGGGATAAACAAACTTCTTCAACCAGGCCACACCACCACTCCAAACCCAACCGGTTTCAATAGTAACAACTCCAACCTGATCCCTGATGCCTTTAATAACTACTTTACAGAAGCCATTCAAACCCTGGCCAATTCTTTACCTCCTCTCACTGCTTCCCAACCAAATATCTGCAATACTTCTTTACCTACCTTTCAAATACAACCTGTATCTACATCTTTCATCTGTAAGCTACTTCAAAAATTGAAGCCTTGTACCCCTTCTGCTGACCAACTCCCATCTGAATACCTAAAAATAGCCGTTAAAGCCATAGACTATCCCATCTCTATCCTTATTAACAGATCTATCTCTGAGGGCAAAATCCCTCCTCTGTGGAAGATATCCCATATCATCCCTCTACATAAAGGAGGACAATCTACTGAGCTTTCTAACTATCACCCTATTGCCCTAATGTCCCCATTAGCTAAGATAATGGAAAAATGTATTCACAAACAGCTACTCAATCACTTATTACAAAATAACCTACTAGCAAACTGCCAACATGGTTTTAGGCCGTTCCACAGTACATCAACTGCCCTTCTATCCTTTACTGACTCCATAAATAAAAATCATAACAATGACTCATATTCCTCTGCATTATTTATTGACCTGTCAAAAGCCTTTGACATGGTTAACCACAACCTACTGCTAGACAAACTAAAGGCTCACTCTCTAGATCCTCAAGCCATACAATGGTTTAGATCTTATCTGAAAAATAGACAGCAAGCAGTACTTTGGCATAACATCCTGTCTTCACTACTACCAGTAAAAATAGGAGTACCCCAGGGCTCTATCTTAGGTCCCATACTCTTCTCCTTATTTATTAACAACTTACATACTAACATACCCCAAGCCACCTGTATTCAGTATGCAGATGACTCCACCTTAATCTGTACAGCCAAGAGTATAACCTCTCTCCACTCTCTCACCCAAAATGTTTTTAAGAAGGTTGAAGACTGGTTTATGCAGCACTGCCTCCTCCTAAATCCCAAAAAAACAAAACTACTACTCTTTACTCCTACTCATAAATCACCTGTTCCTTCCTTCTCTATAACCTCTAACAATGGTACCAACATTACCCCAGAGACTACACCCCACCTACTAGGTGTAACTATTGATAATCAACTCAACTATGATGTACACATTAACTCAACTATTAAGTCTGTCAACAAAAAACTTGGCACCCTCTATAGAATAAAACCCTTTCTTACCCCTCCTGCAAGAAAAACAATTGCACAGACTCACCTCATTTCCACCCTTTTCTATGCCTCTGTTATATACACCAACCTATCCAAAACAACCTCTCTAAACTCTCTACCTGTTATAAGAGCATAGCTAGATTCATCACAAGCTCCCCCTTTAAAACTCACCACTGCCTTAACCTCAAACAGGTTGGCTGGCTAGAACTTCATAACCACATATTCTATCAACAACTACATATTACTCAAAAGATCCTATACCACCCTAAAAATACCCCTATCCTCACTAATCTTATTACACCTTATACAAATCTACCAACACTATGCTCTGCTAACAAACTTCTAGTCTCCTCTAATAAAGCAAACAACAAAGCTGGGGATTCACTCTTCTCAAACACTGCAGGAAAATTCTGGAATCAGCTTCCTGCTGACTTAACTTCCCTTGCTTCTACTTCTCTTTTTAAAAAACATCTTAAAGAACATCTCAAAGCTCATTGGCTCTGTCCATGCACTAACCCAGATTGACATCTTTTCTCACTTCTATCCATAACCCTATACACTACTCCTATAACCTTTACCTCCAAATTGACTTACTACTACTGACTCTTACTCAGGAATTTTAGAATAATATATATATTCTTTTCCCTTTTCTAAAACTTGCTTATACCTTCTACTGTGAGTTGTAGAATTGTTTAGTTTAATTTCCACTAAAAGTGTTTAGTTTTACAATTTTTTTTATAACTGCTCTCTATCAGAGTGCTAACTCTGTATTGTACTTCTCATAGTTATATGCATTGTTAAATTTCCCATTTTTTTTGCTTGGAGCTTTTCTCCCCAGGCCTCTACTGAAAATGGACATATATCCAGCTAGACTAGCCCCGTCAACAAATGTAAAAGAAATAAATAATAAATAATATGTACTATACTAATATGACTTATTAAAACAAATAAAAAGTGTTTAATCTTGATATGGCTGTATGCCTGGTGTGTCTGTGAATGTCTGCTGATAGTCTGACCCCATGCCTGCCAATAATAATAATGATAAGTATAAACTCTCTGTACTGTGCATGATATATGTCTGTCAAGTATCATGCTCTCACAGACTGTGATCACTGTTGCCAAAACACTGTTACACAGATTTAACAGCCACTTGATTTATCTGAATTGCACAGTCACACTACATCAGTCCACAGTACTCCTTGATAGCCACATAAGTTCCCCTGAACTGTAATAGTCCCTGTAGTTGTGTACCTGTAGATGTTAAAGCTTGGCCCATACTGTCCCATGCAGCTAGTTTGAAAGGTATGTAGGTTCTACAGAAAGCTATAGGGGACTTGTATATATAAAGAAAGGGCAGACCTGTAGAGTATAGAAGAGTTCTATTGCAAACAATATAGCCTATACAGGTAGTAATGGCATGATTTTCTATCTCCCCCCACCCCTTATCTGCACCATAATTTATTATTCTTATACATCTTGTATGGCTTACTTCTGACATATGTTGTTCACAAAATATTATGTTGGGCCTTGTGTTTTATTATTGTTATGTATTACAATGGTTGCATACTAACATACCTTGTTGAATTACCTATGTTGTTGGCCTTATGCGATAACTGTTACTGGCATGCTGTTACAATACTGACTGTTATCCCAATTATTATTGTGTTCTATATGCTATGGTATGTTATGTTATTAGGTTATGTGATTTGTTCTGCATGCTGTTACAACTAACCATATGTTCTTGTCATTGCTAACTTATACACTTTGAAAAACCTGAACACTGTAGCTCGACTGGGTAGGCCAGTTCCCGTGGATCCACCTACCCTACCTCCACCAACCGTTGCACTGGGTTCCACCATATCTGGGTCCCATCCTGGAGCTCTCCCTCTGCTGCTCCTTGCACCACCTATGGGTGGAACCACTTCAGGAGATGGGGACTGTCCCCTCTGTGAGCAGACATTGAGAGGGAGTGGTCACCCAGTGACAGCTCCCAGGGATGGGGCGCAGGATTGTCCAGCATGATTTGGACAATCGACTGCACCAGATTGAGGGCAGACTGGCTGACCTGGAGAGGCAGGCTGGCCCTGGCACTCAGCCCCCAACACGGCCACCTTCGGGGTTGTGAAGGAACAGTGGTGACTGCCAATGGGTGGGAAGCTTAGTCCCACTGCTGCCATATGGCGGAACTTGGCTCTCTGATTGCATAGCACCCTCCCCATCCTAGGTGTTTGCTCCCCTCATGTGTCATGCACCACCCCTGTCTGCTGTCTTGTCTGTTGCAAATGTTATATCTCCTATCCAACTAACCTCCCCACATATACCTATATCCCTTCCTCAACATTCCACTCTTTCCTTAAAAAAACGGGCATCTGTCCCACAAAAAAATATCACCCCATACATAGCTCTTCATTTTGCCCACACCTGCACTGCCCACAATCAATCATTACAGCAATTAATCAACAAAGTTATGTCGCCCGCACCCCTCCTTCTGGGATGTGAGGTTCCAAATTCCAAATTATCCACTACCTGCACAGCTACTGCTGTAGAAGGAATGGAGAGCTATGGTCCTTTCCTACACCCATCCTGCACATCCCTGCCTACCTTTCACATTGTTTTTCCACATGCTTGCCCACTTTCACCACTTTCATATCACCCCTTTTTTCTTTTTTTTTTGAAATAGCGCGGGTTTAAGAGGAGCTAACCAATGTGGCACATCAAAGTGTGTCACACAAACCCACCCAAACCCACTTAAATCTGCTTAAGACAGCTTTAATCGCCTTCTGTCTTTCTGACACCGTTCTGCACATCAGAAAAATGATCATTCTGTCAAGTAGGACATAGTACATTAGCCCACCAAGCCAGTCAGTTTTGAAGAATATCAGATGTTTCCATAAATTTATCCTGATTATCAGTGATGCACATCAGAAATAATTTCAGCCCTGTCAAGTCAAAAACCTGGGACTCTGTCAACTACAGCACAGTGCATTAGCTCACTAGGCCACACAGCTTTGAGGAAGGACAAGTGTTTCCATAAATGTATCCTGGTCATCAGTGAAAAAGTCAGCCCTGCCAAGTCTCAAACACAGAACCCTGTCACCTACAGCACAGTGCATTAGCCCACTAGCTCACTCAGCTCTGAAGCGCAACAGGTGTTTCCATAAACATATCCTTATTGCCAGTGACAGACTGCTTGTACATATAATGGGAAAAATGACAATGTACTTGGGACTGTGATACAGATACCAAATCAGTACACAGACAAATAAATGTTGATGGATTTACATGAGGCCTAGGTTATCAGGTAGACCTGAGACCTGTACAGAATGTTGTGGAATGTCCACACTTGTGCCACCTACATTTGGCACAGTTGTCACACAACCTATGCTGTGTGCTGACATACTGGCAAGTCAGTACACATTGAGATTATGCAATCATGACATACAGTTCAGTGTCACACATCATACCCATCTGATTACACATGTATATTCCAATCCTGTGTAACAGACTGTATGCATGCACATTTTTCTTGCAAATATACCTGCTACAATATTGACTCCATACCTCAATCTGTTACAGTCCTAGCATGTTTAACATTTTTCCACCCACAGTCCTGACTTCCATTCCAGTGTGTTGTATGTCAAGTACATGGTAGTCAAAACAATTAAATGACTGAGCCATGAAATTTTAAGCAGAACTGGTTGCTGCAACTGCAGGCATTGCCACCCATATTAACACCTCAAAGGCCTGTAGGTTGGGACACACTTCACAAATATGTATAGGTGTCCTAAATGTTGCCTACCAATCTCTGGATGGCACTATTACATAACATATGTACAAGAGGCACATGCCTCACCTGGACTGTTATGGTTACCCTCACCCTGGCTATGCTGTGACAACAGAGCTGACACTGCTCCCTCACTCACATATACAACTTGCTGTCTCCAATGTGTTCACATCCCCAGTATGACTCCTGGGAAGAATGTAGCAGCTGTAGCCTGCAACATATGCATATGTTCAACTACCTGCTACAGACCTAATAAACCTCCCAAACTCCTAGAAGACGTAATCCACACAACACCCATACAGAAAGGGATGGGGATGGATGGTCAAGTGACATGGACATGTGTCAAAGTAATCTCTTACAAACATACACAGTGGATAGACCAGCAGCTACTGCAGCAACATGCATATTATGATAGAAAGGACGTATGATACTCACATATGTCTGTCTTCTTACTGACTTCAACCCACACTGTTAAACAGTAAACTGACACATAATCAGAAAGTCTGTTCACAATAGCCAAATATAGCATGCAAAACTGTGTACATACCACATAAATGCAAACAGTGGACAGTATTTCAACCTACCTTCTGTGATGCTGTAGTCCCCACACCTCAATAATGTTCTTCTCACAGGCCAGGAAAAAGGCCAAGACCTACATGAAGGCCTCAAATACAGCACTGTGTTGCCATGATTTTGGCTAATGAAAATGCCACCCAGCTGTTCTGGATGCAATTAGCAAGTCTGAGCCACAGACTGGTGCACAGGCAATATGCTGTTCATAAGCATTACCAAAACAAAAAGCAAGCTGCTGCCTATAGTACACAGGTCTGTAACTTTCTCTATGATGACAGACTGTGCTATCCTAGCATTCTACCACAGGATTTCTGCACATACAGTGCTAGAGAACTATCCCAGGTATGCAATAATATTCTTCATGTAATGGAATGCAGATGGGGGGATGCAGTCATGAGAAATAGGGATTACACCAATAGAGGTCTGTGGTAAATATCTTGGTATTGCATGCAGTTGTTATTCAGCTGTCCAGCAGCTACAGGCTTCCTTTTTGGCTCTGTCTGCTGTGACATAGATCACAGCTCTGGCCCCTGAGTCCCCCCAGCAATGGTCATCCATGTACGAATGCTACTGGATTGTATATTAGACAATAGTGATAGTCAGTAGTGCTGGATACAGCTGGCATATCACATGATGTACTGTCAGTCTGCTATACTCAGTCTGTGAATGTCACACGGGCATAGTTCAAACATTGTCCAGGTGTCCCTGAGTGTTCCTGATGTACTCTGGCTAGGTCACTGTGTACTAAATGCCTGCATATCATCACCTGAGAGCTATGGCTAGCATACCTGCTGACCCTCTACAGCAGAGCAGCAGGTTATAGCCAGTAGTAGTGGGGAGCAGGCTCCACCTCAGCAACTGAGTGCACATATTGAGCATGCAACCTAAGGTAATGAATACAGTACCAGATATTAAAG
Source organism: Protopterus annectens (assembly GCF_019279795.1). Lineage (NCBI taxonomy): Eukaryota > Metazoa > Chordata > Ceratodontiformes > Protopteridae > Protopterus > Protopterus annectens. The sequence continues at coordinate 1,298,270,314 of NC_056744.1, read as the reverse complement.
TACCATAACTGTTTGCTGATGTGTGTGGCACATAACAGCCAGATTCCCCACAGTCTGGAAACAACCATTACATATTGTCCAACTGTTTTCCAGACATTCACATTTGTCTGGCAGAGGGTCCATGTATATCAGGCACATATACACACTCTGCAAACATCTATGTACTGTGGATGTTGGACACCCACAAGGAGGATACCCTACCACGCATTTCCAGTGCTGACTGTAATTGTGTCACACAGATGTTGCTGGACTGTCCCCATACACTTGTAGTACCATTCACCTATTTGTCAGATGGTGGCTGTATGACATGGTACTGGCATGTCGCCCAAAGGGGACACACCACAGTAGATGGCAGTGATGGGTGTGAACACATAACAACACAGTCCGTCACAGCACACAGGGCCATAAGTAGCATACCTAGGAAGAGCTTACTAGTCTATTGGCCCTGAGGACCTTATAAGCCTAGCCCAGAGTTTAGGCCATGTGTATGCAAGTCAGCACCTGATGCCATACTCCAACAGGGACACAGGTGGTATCCCAAGGGTGTATGTCCTGTTAACCATACATTCATCCAGGTTTCCCTTGAAAAGGTGTAAATAGGTTCTCTGCCTGATGTGGATAGGGTGTCCATTCCACAGCTGGGTGACTGTGTGAGACACACATCTGAAACTCCAACAAGTCCTGTTGGTGCCACAGACCAGGTTGATGGCATATGTGTGTGGGCTAATACAGTGGAGCTTGAGTTGCAGTTGTGCATAAGTCCCATCAAAGTGAAGTCTATGATCACCTTGTATGCCAGACAGAGATCACCTTGTATGCCAGTCAGAGGTCACCTCTAATGAGTCTGTATGACAGTGGCAGAGGGATGGGCTTATAGCCTATCTGTGTATGGTAGATGTTTGAGGCCCTGGCATTTACTGGTGAGGAACCTCTCTGATCTACCCAGCTGCTGCATGTGCTTTGCGAGGGCATTATACTCACTACTTGGCTTTATTAGGGGGAATACAGGGATGTTATGAACCCAATGTCCATGGATGACATACCCTTATGTATGAGGTGGGACATGTAGAAGGCTTTCCTTACAATGGAAGCAACATGGTGGTCAAATGTCATGTTGCCATCAACCTGTGTGCACAAATCCCTCTCAACTGATTGTGTGCTTAGGATGTTGTTAGCACTGTGATAATATGTGGGGACATCACTCTCCCCAAAGGGGATGTTGCTGCATGTTGTGGTATGCAGCCTGAGGCCATGTGTCTGGCACCTGTCATATATCTGCATGAGACCCTCTTGGGGGATGTCCACATCACTAAGGAATTTGGTGACATCACCCAGCATGCAGGTAATGAGTGAGGAGTTAGAGTCACATATATGGGGCAGTTGTTGAATGCTAGGGTCCAACATTGCCTTGTAGGTGTGACAGAGCCCACCTCTGGTCAACCTGTCTGGTACAGAGTGGAGCACTACTGATTTGAGCCTATCTGCATGGGACAGGTGTTGGAGTCCATGGATTACCTTATTGGGTATTATCCTGGCCTTTGCAGTTGGTGCAGATGTTTGGATAGGTACATACCACACAGGGCATTGTAATAACTCATTGGTCTACTGACTGAGTACTATACAGAAGTATGACCACCCTTTTTCTGGATGCAATTCCTTTACCTATGAGGTGAACCATGTACAAGGCTTTTCTGACAACAGCCGCTACATGATGGTTGAGTGTGACATTTTTATCAACCTGAGTACTCAGGTCTCTCAACACAGATTGTGTATTTAGGGGGTTTCTGTTGATATGGCAAACAGTGAGTCCATGTCCTTACTGAATGGTATGATGATACAATTTTCTGGATCGAGCTTGAGACCAGGACCTTGGCACCAGTCAGTACTTTGTGTACAACCCTGTTGCAGTGTATTAACATAATTTGGTAGGTCAATGACAGACAGAACACAACTTACATGTGCTACTGCCTTGGTCAGTACCTTCAAATGTGGGTAGTGGTGATTACCATTCATGCCCAGATACATGTGGATTATTATGGGGCAGCAGCTACTCACAGGGCCTCAACTTGTATACATATTGCACACACATAGGCATGACAGCCTAGGGCTGGCACCTTATCAAATGCCCAATGTGGGACACTTCTTGTAGTATCATGAGAGATGCCAGGATAAACCATACCCAGAGCAAGTGCAAAGGACAGGACCTCTCATTTTTTGACAATATGACAGCTTATTTTTGTAGCATTTGCTTAGATTATGCCATTTCTCATAACATTACAATCCACTCTGCTACAGGCCCCATGAAGGCTCAGTGTCTCTCCAACCTAACACCACTCTTAAGTATTCAACTCTGGTACCACCTTTAACATTCCTATAAGAAAAGTGCAGTCCGGGTCTGAACTGTCTGCAAACAGCTACAGTTAACTTTGAACCTAACACCACTCTTAAGTATTCAACTCCGGTACCACCTTTAACATTCCTATAAGAAAAGTGCAGTCCAGGTCTGAACTGTCTGCAAACAGCTACAGTTAACTTTGAACCTAACACCACTCTTAAGTATTCAACTTCGGTACCACCTTTAACATTCCTATAAGAAAAGTGCAGTCCGGGTCTGAACTGTCTGCAAACAGCTACAGTTATCTTTGAACCTAACACCACTCTTAAGTATTCAATTCCGGTACCACCTTTAACATTCCTATAAGAAAAGTGCAGTCTGGGTCTTAACTGTCTGCAAACAGCTACAGTTAACTTTGAGTATGTGTCTAACTGTTTGAGCCAATCTTCATTTTCCCCTGGAGAGCACTGTGCTTTGGCTGTAAGCAGCCCCCCCACCACCACCACACACACACACACACACACACACACACACACACACACACACACACACACACACATCTTCCACTTTCTCTTATTCCCTTCTGTTAGCAAATAGTATCAATAACTGATCAATACTGTGTGTTTGTTTATTTAAACTATACCACAGTAGCCTACTGATACAAGGTTATCCTGGTTTTCCACCTGAGAAATTAAGACAAGACTTACAGTTTCAGAGCAGTCCTTGGTCAATTGTGATTGTTCGTAACACATACTTGTCTTGCTTTGGCTCATTAGCAGCAGTACAAAGAACTGCCTGCTCACACCCTTGTTCTCCCCTCCCCTGTTTATTACCTTAAGACAATCCCAGAGTTAATAAATATTACCTGTGGCAGGCACCATTTGTTAAACTACAATCCACTCTGCTACAGGCCCCATGAAGGCCCTGTGTCTCTCCAGTAAGTGTTTTACAACTGTAAATGCCTATTTATGTTGAATTGTATTAGACATTTTACAACTGTATATGTTTATGTTGAATTTCAAGCCTGTACTCCAATCTGCTTACTTACACTATCAGACTATTTACCCCACTCATAGGACCAAAACTGGGACTGGGCCACCCCCCACTACCCCCCCCCTCCCTCCATTTTACCACCACTCCTCTCACCCCTCCCCCCACCCCATCCCCCTTTCCATCACCCCACCTTCCTCCTCCACCACTTCAGGGTCCTCCTCATACTATTCCCACTACCCTATGACTCTATAAAATCCATATATATAACTACTTTGTATTACTAATACTATACTTTCTTTTATGCTCTTATAACCTCAAATTTTCTTCTATTATATATCTTTGCACTTCTGCCCCCTCTTCTCTCCACCTTCTTATAAAATCTACCCCACTACTACACTAATCAGACCCCTACACTATCTACTACTACTTAAAAACCCCAATACTCCACACTTGCAAATAATAAAAAACCAACCCCAACACCACCAACCAATTAACAACTAAAACAAACAAACAAAAAAATTCAGCAGAAAACCACTAAAATCCAAAAAAAAACTAACCCTAAGATAAACATATCTAAGCCCATCCAAACAACAAAAAAGACTGGCCATACCCCTCCTCCACCTCCTACCTTCTGGTCAACTCCCTCAAAATCCACCACTCATAGCCTGACCCTACAGAAGATTACCTGCATGCTGTACTAGCAACATACCTCCCCAAATACAATACATGTCCATCTGAATGTACTAATACATACCTGCCCAACCCAACAGGAAATGGACTGGCACTGTTATCAATATACCACAGAGAGATAATGAGATCCTTAAGTGAATAATATACTTATATCATAGAGCACAAGAAGGACACTGGATATAAGTATAATAGCAATATACTTAACTAAACTAACTCTAACCACCCCAGTCTCTAGACTAAATTACTACAATAATAAATTCTTGCCTAAATAATCATAGGGCATTAACTCCCATTGTCTACATCAGTTCCCCTGGGAACAAGTAGAGTACATTCTATCCTCATAGGATAGCCAACAACTACCCTCAAGAAGGAAAAGAACCAATGCACAGCGATTGTTAATAAACCAATGGACAGCACAGTCCAACCCCATCCCTGTTAACCTCCTCCTATAATATCATCTACCATATCTACCAACCAGAGTAACCAATAACAATACAACCAAAGAGAACTGATACTCTGAGACTCTCATGAACTATATCCCCCAACTATATGTCCGGAACTCTCACATGATCTCTTTGAAGTGATAATGCACACATACATCATGAAGAGAAAAGGTCTATTTCTAAGCTACCTGTTTTATAGGTCTATCAGATCTAAGAAAAATAAAAACTTAACTAAATTTCACAAAACCAACAAACATCACAGTGTCAGACAAACAAAAGTTCCTTCCTTTTCTTACTAGGTACAATCATAACTGCCCTAAACTTACAATAAGAATTAAAACTCAACTCAACTAACTCATAAACTCAACAACACTAACTAAAACTGCCAACAACAAAAGACAAGAAAACCAAAATAAATGGAACTACCCCTGGATAACTGGCGAAATCAAAAAACAACCTTCCCTAGATCAAAAAAATTAAATACTAGATAAAAAAATAAAAAAAATTACATCTACAATAAAAACACAAAAATAACAACAATCTGCAATGGGCAGGCATAAATAAAAAACCAACCAAGCAAAAATCAGTATAAACACCACAGGCAACCGAAACCTGCACTACTCCGACCCCAGGAACATTATCTGACAAAATTCTATAAACCCATTTTTCAATCATTCATCCATCAATTCAGTTCTCCACTAACCAAAACTAACCAACTTTCTCCCACACTCCACCACTCTCTTTACTCTTACTCCCTACCACTTTCACCAGCCAGTTTTTCCCTACCTCTTTCTTTGAAACTGAAAGTGTCCTTTTCCCTTTCTTCGTCTCGCTGAATACCTGCGGCTGAATGCAATTGCTGCAATGTGTGCAGCTGCCCTATCTCTTCCCTCTAAATTAACCATAACCTAACTCAGGCCAATTTCCCAATAAAATATCATATGTTATTCCAATTCATAAAGGAGAAGGATCCACATCCACAGAACTATCCATAGACCTGTAGCCATACTATCACCACATGCCAAAAAAATTATGAAAGTGCATGCACAACCTACTAATGCTCTATCTAACCCAAAAAAACTCACAGACAGACAACTCACAACATGGATTCATCATAGTACAAACTACTGCCCTCCTCTCTTTTGAAAACAAAACATTTAACTAATGAAATAAAAAAAAAATCCTCCCTCTCTCCTCTTCCTGATCAAAAGCCTTTGATATATATGGTACCAAACCATACTTCTATATATTTTTAAAACCCCTGTCTAGATACTCCAGCCCTTGACTGGTTTCAAGCTTACCTCACTGGGGAGACAACAAACAGTAATGTGGCAAAACAAGCTCTCCTGCCTACTACCAAATACCATAGGAGTTCCTCAAGGTTCCATATTAGGACCTCTCCTCTTTTCAGTCTTCATAAACGACATCCAAACAGTCATCCCTGAAGCCACCTGCATTCAATATGCAGATGACTCGACTATAATATGTTCCAATGCCTCTCTTGCAAATCTACTAACTACCACCCAACATAGCTTCACCAAAGTTGAAAACTGGCTTGCCAACCATCTCCTGATCTTAAATCCAAACAAAACCAAGTTACTTCTCTTCTACCCAACCAATAGATCTCCGACTGAAAACTTCACTATAAAATCCAATAATGGGACCATCATCTCCCCAGACACCTATACAAAGCTATTAGGAGTAAACATTGACAATAAACTCAGATTTGATATACATATCAACCAAGCCATTAAGTCAGTCAACAAGAAACTTGGGACCCTATATAGAATTAAAGCCTTCCTTACCCCGAATGCCAGGGCAGCCACAGCCCGTTCACACCTTCTCTCTACCCTACTATATGCCTCTCCTGTCCTCACTCACCTTAACAAATCTGATCTGGCCAAGCTCTCATCCTGCTATAATCACATTGCCAGGTTCGTTACAGGCCTACCCTACAGAACACACCACTGTACTAACCTGAAAAGCTTGGATGGATAGAATTCCCACACCTTCTTCACCAGTCCCAACTCACAGAGGCCTTCAAAATCCTTAAACAACCTGAGAATACCCCAGTACTAAAAACTTAATGACTCCCTACTCCAATCTAAGCTGCCTTCGCTCAGCAAACAGACTCCTTGTCCAAACAACTAAATCTCTCAACCTAGGTGGTGACGCGCTATTTGCCAACACCACTGGTAAAATATGGAACTCTCTCCCAAATAACATCACACTTGCAACTTCTCTAAGTCAATTCAAAAATAGTCTAAAACTCCACTTCAAGTCACACTGGCTATGTCCTTGCTCAAACCCAGACTAGCTCTGTGCCATTAACTAAAACATAAACAACTAGCTAAGATGATAAGTACTTTGTATACTGTGATAAAGAAATATGTATCCTGTCTAACTCTATGTCATTATACTGCCTACCGTCCTTGCTAATATGTTATTAATGTTACATTTGTAGTAATCTCAGAAATAGTAATGGCAGTCTTGTACTTGTATGTAAATAGCCTATGTTTTTGTTAAGTTCTTTCAGCTCATTTACTGTACCTAATTATCAATGTAACTCTGTTGGAGTTTTTCTCCCCGGGCCTCCGCTGAAAAAGGACATGTATCCAGTCGGACCATCCTGGTTAACAAATGTAAAATAAATAAAATAAATAATAATAATAAACATTAAGATGTTTTTGATGGGAAAATGACTGCTTTGTGCAACTATTCCTCAAATGTAGGAACATGTTTGTTGTCCTACACTCTTGGGACACATGTATAGGTTCGATTATTTTCACAAGATACACCTGTCCAAACATGGACTGCAACCTGCACAGTGGGAGAGATGGTGGTCCTAACACAGTTCTGCTGCTGCAAGGGGATATACAGGCACACACACTCATGAACTGCCCTTGTCATGAGTCGAACTCCTACCTGTTTATTTGTACATACTATAGTGCTACATACATATCACCTGTGCCATGGAGCTTAGACGTTTTTACAGTGTCTGCTGCTATTATTCAGGTGGATAACAAATGCAGGTACCGTAAAGGTCGCCACGGGGGGGGGGGTTAACAGACCCTTAAAATGGTAGAAATGTTGCACACACAGGCAAGACAGCCACACTACTGCATGGTGATATGCATACACTTACTCAGTTGCCTGCACTGAGATTAGAACCCCTACCTATCTACACTATAACACTATGTACAAATTGCATGCACCATGGAGCTATTTGCTTGACAGCATGTTTAACTGTGCTTCTAAGGTGGATGACATCAGTAGGTCCTAAATGTGTTGCCACGGGGTGGTTAATAGGTTTGCACAGGCCCTTAAAATGGTATAACCATTGCACACACACATACACACACACACACACACACACACACACACACACACACACACACACACACACATACACATGCACACACAGACACACACAGAGTCTCCCTCCCACTCTCTCTGTCTCTCTCTCTCTCTATATATATATATATATATATATATATATATATATATATATATATATATATATATATATATATATATATATATATACATGGATACACTAGACAATCTCAATATACTGAAATGTCGAAATTCAGTACGTCAAGACCGAATAGTGGAAAGTACAGTTAACCAAAACTACACTATGTCGAATCCGCAAATGTCGAATCTGCCGCTATTGTGGTGTCGCGTCCATAACGTGTGGTGCAGTTTGGTGATTTATCTGGGGTTTCAGGTAAGTGTTGTGTGTTTGAGGATAATGGGTTGGGATTTTAGTGTGTGTGAGTGTGTGCAGTGGTGTTTGTTGTGTGTTTGTGTATTTAGTGCGACCCCGGAGTTAGAATATATAAGTGGGGGGTGTGGGGGGTGCAGGGCTTATAGGTAGGTTAAGCGTGTTTTTGTGTGTTGCTATGTTTGTTTAGTTAGGTAGGTGTATGTGTTTGTGTGATTTTGTACTGGTTTGTGTGTGTGTGAATGGTCACGATTGTAGTATTCGTGATTGTGGGTTTTCGTGTATATGGTTTTTTTGAATATTCAGTCTCGAAATACTGAAATTCGACATTTCAGTATTTCGAGGTTGTATAGTGAATCCATATATATATATATATATATATATATATATATATATATGTTATATATATATATATATATATATATATATATATATATATATATACATATATATATATATATATATATATATATATATATATATATGTTTATCTATGTAAAACTCTACTGATCCATATATATCTTACATGTGCCACGTACTGATAGATAAGGGCAATTATGTCTGATGGGGATAGGGAGAGACAGTTATGTATACATAGCTGTCTGTATGCACAGAGAGATATATGGCATCTCAGTTCTATAGTTAGATGTGCCTTCAGACATGAGCTGAAATTAGCTAAGTGTAGGATCATGCCAGTGTAACCATCGGTACTTAAAAGGAGACTTCAGGTCAGACCTACCTGTACGCCAGTCCAGTAATTTGTGTGCTACAACCAAATGGCTGTTGCATCCTGATTAAACATTCCAGCACCTCCCTGATTTGATAACTGAGGGATTTCCTGGCTGTGTGCTGTCCATAATATCAGATTCATATATGGGTGTATACAGAGTGCATTAGACTGAACAGGGTTTTGCATCATATGTCTGGTACATTTTACATAGCAGTGTGATTTCCTGGTACATCAGTGGTAGATCATTGTAGACAGATGTGAGGAACTGCTGACAGACATTTGGGTTACTGGCTCCAGACACTGCCTGGGACCCATGCTACTGCATGAACTGTTCTATTCTGCACTTTTTACATTTGTCTGGCCATTAGTTTCTCCTTTTCCTTATATGTGGACCTTTGTCCTGCCCTGCTTAGTTTCTGGCTTTCTTCACAGTTGCTGCTCTATGTAGTTTTAGGTATGCTGTGACTGGGGTATGTGATGTAACACCACACACAGGGTTACAGACTTCGCACCTCTGACAGTACCTGTTTTGTATATGTGCTCCATATGTCTGCTCTGGTCCTCAGACAGTTTGTTTTGTACTGTTATTATAAGGCCACATGGTGCCCATACCTCTCAACTTCTAGAAGCCAGAGATCTGGACAAAGCCATGTACAACAGTGGGACACAGACACAGGCACAAACATAGGGACAAGTGTTGCATATTGCTCTCACAAACTTAGACAGTTGATAGAATTCAGATATTGTATTAGCATAAATGTTCTGATGGGTATGAACTGTGCATTTCAACTGTCTGTCATTATTTTTTCATGTCAATCTTTTGTTGATTCTCCAGTAGTTTGCAAGGAAAATGCAATTTTATGAAAAACAAACCATATATATGAGGCAAAAATGTGGACATTCTGTGACACCCTTACATTTGAGGGGTAGGTTGGTGCCCACTGACTTGTTGTATGTATTGACACAGTTATGTGACAGCCTTGACATCCTGCTGCTATCCTGACTTGTTAGAACCTGCTGTTCTATTAGCCACCATCTAGGTTACTCGGAGCTCTGTACTGACCATATCTGTGGCCACCTGTCCCTCCATTGCCTCTGGCTTTGTCCAGCTTTCTTGCAGTAACAGATAGTGACATATGGACAGTCTGTAGAACTCCTATCATAGGTGTAGCTCACATGCAAAATAGTAGGCACAGCCAGTCTTGAAACATTAGCACCATCAACCAGGGTAATGTACTTAGCCCACTAGCTACCAGACAGTACAGTTTAATTCCTGACACTATCAACCACAGACATATATAGCACATCAACTATTGCATATTGTGGAAATGGAACATGCCACCAGGGTGATAGGGATAGCCATGGGATTGTGTGGTCTGCTGCTATTACCTTGCAAACATAATTTACTGCAGTTGTACAGGAACGCGGGTGTGTTGGGGGTAGGTGACTCTAGTATTGACAGTCAAGCATCTATCCTATGACCCCCACTGTTTGTAATTCCCTCGCATAGTGCAGTGGGTTTTGCTGGCTTGGGGCCTACTGCATATTATGAGGTGGCCAGTATTGGCCAGAAAGTTCCTGTTGTACCATGTAGCTGTCAGTTGTCTGCAGCTATCCCAGTAGCCCACCCTATTTCCTTGCATACATGCAGCAGGTCCATACCTATGCTACCATAGTGCAGTACTCCATACCTTTGTTGTAATGAAGAGTGACTTACCTTGTGCCTGCAGCAGTGACTATAACAATGCTTCAGGGCTGACTCTGTTATATGCATGCAGTACACAGCCAATACATGTTAAGGTACAGGTTGTATGTTGTGGCGGACATCCTATTTAGTATGTATGTAAGTCAGAGTGAAGTGCCAGTTCCAGGTCCCTAGGATGTCAATGCATGTGCTATGCGTTGTCTCTTTGCCAAGGCCAGGGCATACTGGGCATGCCTACATCTGCCTACAGGGCAGGCTCAGGGGGTTCCTCCTCTGAGTCCCCCTGTGACTGTGGGGGCCTTGGCAGTGGTGGGGGCTGTGTGTCCCTTCCCTGTGATGTTCCTGTCACAGCTGTTTCTGCAGGATCATATTGTGTAGAATGGCACATACTGTGAGCATGTGTGCACATGTGGCTGTAGAGTACAACAGGTCTCCACCATATATATTGAGGCAGCAGAACTGTGACTTGAGCAGCCCAAACACATGCTGTATGATGTTTCTAGTTTGTGCTTGTGCCTTATTATGGCATTCTTTGGTTGGTGTGTATGCATTTCTGATGGGTGTCATCATCCGCAGTTCCAGTGCATAGCCAGCATCTCCAAGTAGATGGCTATATGGGATGTCCCCCTGGCAAATATTTGATACAGCTGTGATGAGTGCCAGATGTAGGAGTTATAATAACTGCCAGGGCTGCCATTCATGATAATGGCCTGGGCATTGCACATTACCTGGCAGTTTATTGAGTGATACCCCTCGCGGATGATGTAGACTCTACCAGGTGGTGATTTGATGTGCACATGAGTGCAATCTATGGCACACAGTACCTCAGGGTAGTGTGCTTCATGGTGGAAGAGATGCATATTGCTGGCCCTCTCCTCAGGGGTACAGGGTAAATAAATGTTCTCACTGGCATGTGCTTGCATGGCATCCAGGAATTGGTGGAGTATCCTGAATACAGATGTCTGTGAGACCCCCAGTTGGTCATTGAAAAGTACCTGTAGCTAATATTCTAAGGGCTATGCATACCTTTGTTTCCACTGGGATGGATTCCCCTTTGTTGGCTCTGGGTCTGAGTTGAGGATGGCAGAGCTTGGTGAGTTCTTGTAGTATGTCCCTGTCTACCCTGTAGCTCTCTACAATCTCCAGCTCATGTAGCCTCTGGAAGGTTACCCTGGGCCTGAACACTTTTCTCCTGCACAGTCTGGGGTGACTGTTAGCATCAGCATCCTCATTGACCTCAGCCTCTAGCACATACAGATGTAGCAGAGCAGCAGCAGCTCCTATCATTTTGTCAGTTAAAATTCTCATGTGTGTACTCCAATGGTGCAGAGCAATTGGGAAACATCAGATTGTAGGGTGTATGCATACTTTATAGTGGTGTGCTGCAGATGCAGCCTATGTGGTTGACTCACTATGATGCATTCCACCTGACAGGTATATCGTTGGGAGTTTGAATGGGCCAGTGTCTGTTGAAAGGGCTTATCAGTCATTTCTACTTGATTGGCTTCCCCTGGCTATTTCCTATTTATATATATATATATATATATATATATATTTTTTTTTTTTTTTTTTAATTCTTTCACTGCTAAGCACTGGTGTGCAGTGTGCAAAACCGAGGCACTAGTGGAAAACAGTGCTTAGCAGTTAGCAGTTTGGACACTCAACTGTGAATGGGCATGCTCAGCTTTTCTTAAACCACCTAAAACATGCACGACAGGGCTAAACACAGCTCAGCAGCATCAGACCCCCCCTGCTTAGCAGTGCTTAGCTGAGCAAAAACAGGTGCTGCTGAGCTCCAATCTGCTTACACATGGCATGACAGACCCCCTTTTGATGTCATCTGCCTTTTCTACTACTACCTACATAGTTCTAGCCCTACCATGGGCTGTATCTGCGGACACAGTGTCCCTTTTTGCTATTTAGTAACCCCAGCTCATTTACATACAGCTAATTGAGCATATACTGGTTACTTCACTATTCCAGAGCCTGCCTCCATAGCAACCACTGAAACCTGTCATTGTAAAACTCTGCATGCTGGACACTATAATGCAATATTTTTACAAATGTGTAATTTTCATTTTTTATACTTTTTAATTTTTTTGTTTTTGCATAATAGCATGTTTGGGCATTGCTGAGCTCTGCACAAACATAATATATGTATTTTTTTAAATATATATTTTTTATTAATTTGCATTGTTTTTGGACTCACTAGCCATAAGTTTGGCCATTTGCATGCATAAAGTGCAATATCCACCCTTTTGTTTGGGCTTTTACAGCCCCTGTTCAAATTTTAAATTCCGGTACAAGGTTTCTGTCTACATACATTTCTAACACCAACACAGCACCTACACGGCTGCCTTTTTGCTTATTGGATCACAAATCAACCTCATTAGTGTGGATTTCATCAGCTTATGTGGTGATTTGCATTCCATGGGCACTTCCGTGTCTGCACATTCATGCACACCCATTGGCTATGTTTACTGGATGGCACTGGCTGACGGTTTTGGTGTTGGGGCCGTGCCACTATGCCTACATGGACAATCAGTCTGTGTAGGTTTTATTGAATTCTCTCTTCTATGTTTTGATAACTGGTTGACATTTTCACTATTTAATGAATTGTGGAAGTTGTATATGGATGGGAAAGAGAACAGCATAAGCAGAGAGACACATAGATCTAGTAAAAACAATGATAATATGATTTGGGTCTGGGAAAAAGGTATATATAAATCGAATACAGAGACTGAAGACTCCAGTAGAAAAGACCACAAAAGAGATCAGTACAGAGACTGATGGAGAATAGTTTATAGTTAAACACACACCATAAAATCCTTTGTCAGTCAGAATGATGATAAATATCAGCACAGAACCTGAATTAGAAACACCTGTAGTAGAGGTCTAGAAGGGAGTAACTTAATGTTGCATTCTGCAAAGACAAAAGAAACTGTCTGCGTACAATACAGCATTAATCTATTGACTTCTATACCTCTTTTTACAGGTGCCTATAAATAAGTTTCTGGGCTTCTCTCTGCTGCACCTATACAGAGATCTAAAGAGTACAGAAGCAGCTACAGAAGACATTTTGAAATGTTTTTGGGGTATGTGTTCCATATATTTACTATTCACCTGCATGAGTGTATTTATTCTATTTTGCTTGCTTGTTGTATTTTACACATTTTTGAATGGTGCCTACCAACTCTATTAGGCATATTTTAATTGGAGAATATGTGTTTGGTTAGTGGTTTCCTGAAAGCAGTTTGTCTGCAACCCTTTGTTTATATTCCTATATGAAAAAAACTTACCTTGTGTTATATTTAATTTCTCATTCTGTATTACTAAAGTTTCCTTTACAAAAGAATTCTCTTTATTTAAGTTCAAAATCTTGTTTATTTATTGAATTTTTTATATTGATAGGATCATACTGCTGTTTGTTAGTAGAATTAATGCCATCCACCTTTGAAAGAGAGAACAAATGATCAGCTATACAGTACTATCAGTTCTTATGTTTTATTTGGCTTATTTTTTTAAGAGTGTAACATTTACTAGAGTTTTCCTGACCTGCTGTGAATAGTGACAGTTCTGTCATAAAGCAGGTATGCAGTGTAACACTAGAAGGTACTACTAGTCTCCTAGAAATTATTGTGTGCGTGTGTGTGTGTGTGTGTGTGTGTGTGTGTGTGTGTGTGTGTGTGTGTGTGTGTGTGTGTGTGTGTATGTTTGTGTGTGTGTGTGTGTGTGCATGTGTATGTTTGTGTGTGTGTGTGTGTGTGTGTGTGTGTGTGTGTGTGTGTGTGTGTGTGTGTGTGTGTGTGTGTGTGTGTGTGTGTGTGTGTGTGTGTGTGTGTGTGTGTGTGTGTGTGTGTGTGTGTGTGTGTGTGTGTGTGTGTGTGTGTGTGTGTGTGTGTGTGTGTGTGTGTGTGTGTGTGTGTGTGTGTGTGTGTGTGTGTGTGTGTGTGTGTGTGTGTGTGTGTGTGTGTGTGTGTGTGTGTGTGTGTGTGTGTGTGTGTGTGTGTGTGTGTGTGTGTGTGTGTGTGTGTGTGTGTGTGTGTGTGTGTGTGTGTGTATGTGTGTGTGTGTGTGTGTGTGTGTGTGTGTGTGTGTGTGTGTGTGTGTGTGTGTGTGTGTGTGTGTGTGTGCATGTGTGTGTTTGTGTGTGTGTGTGTGTGTGTGTGTGTGTGTGTGTGTATGTGTGTGTGTGTGTGTGTGTGTGTGTGTGCATGTGTGTGTGTGTGTGTGTGTGTGTGTGTGTGTGTGTGTGTGTGTGTGTGTGTGTGTGTGTGTGTGTGTGTGTGCATGTGTGTGTTTGCGTCACATGGACACAAGGACAATAGTTACATTATTTATAGAACCACAGTCCAAAAAAGAAACCAATGACGTGAAGAAGCGAAAGCTGATCACAGAAACCAAAGAGGTATGTCACAAAATAGCAACCCAGTCAAGCAATGTGCAATTAGAGAATTTTTTAACTTCAGTCAATGACAAGCTGACTGAATATGAAAAAGAGCTTGTTGAGAGAAAGAAAAATAAATTATTTAGAGACATCAGAGGCTACGAACATAATCAGGCGTTCGTGGCCTCAACCAATCAGCAGAGATCCCGTAGGCGCGTAAGGTTCCAGCAGCAAGAAGGAAGAAGAAATGCTAATGGCCATGTTTTAATGGTGGGCAGTGATTCCTCATTTATTGCAGGGGATAGTGAGGAAAGGAACAACTACCCTGCGATGCCAGAAGCCAGGAATCCATGATACTTGAAAGAGACTTTTCGTGAGTCAGGGAAGAATGACAACAGAAAGAGGTAAAGAAATAACTATGGACTTGACTTCTATGAGGAGTCCTAGTATAACTCTTGGACAGTCAAAAGAGACAAGTGACATTAATGCAAGTGCTGGTTATCAAAGGGATTATGTAGTAAATTTGTTTAATTGTACTTTGACTGCTACAGATACTACTGTGTTAAACAAGGGTTTAAAATATATACCTACTGTTTTTCCTAGAGCATATTAATTGAAATGTGACATTTTTAAATTTGTTAGAAAATTTAATTTGAAAGTGTTTTCTGCTCAAAATGACAATTGTAAAAATGATATTAATGTTGCAAGTGATTCTTTAACTGAGGAGAAATGTTTTTATCCGTGTGCCTCATCTCTAGAAATAGATGCTTACTATAAATTATATACAGAGAATGTAACATATAATAGTGATTTTATGTCTGTTTGTAAGGATGAATGTATTCAACAGTTTTCACATGCATTACAGTTTGCAACAGAAAAAGAGTGTGTAAAAATGAATAAGTTGAAGGGGGATTGTAAATATAATTTAACTAAAGCAGAATGATCCAGTCTTCAAAAATTAAGTCAGGATAAAAGCTTATCTTTAAATCATCAGATAAGGGGGAGGGTAAATTAGTAGTGGTAAATTATGTGCAATATTTAAAGATGTGTTATCAACACTTGGAAGATAGGAAAGTGTATACACCAGTGAGAACAGATGACTATGTAAAAGCAATAGCAATTTACAAAGAACTGTTAATGAAGGGGTTAAGGTTGAGATATTTCTCCCATGAAGATGTGCATAAAAGATTTGCAGTAAAAGAAAACTCTCTGGCCTATTTTTTCTGTGTCCCCAAAATTCATAAAAAATATGGTGGATCCACCAGGGTGGCCTATAGTCTCAGCCTGTGGATACTTCACACATAATTTAGCCTTATTTTTTCCTTCTTACATAAAAGATTCATTTGACTTTTTGGAAAAAAATAAAGGACTTGAGTGGAAGGAGAATATGTTCTTTCTTGTTATAGATGTAGTTAGTTTGTATACGAATATACAACATATATATGGTTTAGAGGCCTTGTTCTTCTTCTTCAAGGATACCCCTAGGACACATTTTGTGTCAGAATTGGAGAAGTCCTGTTTAACCTATAATATTTTTGAATTTAATGAAGGTTTGTATAGACAACTTAAAGGTACAGCTATAGGGGCAGGTTTTGCCCCAATGTATGCTAACCTCTTTATGGGTATGCTTGAAAGTAAATGCATTTATATTAAGACTTTTTATAACAGATACGTTCACCAATATTATAGATTTATAGATGACTTTATTTTTATTTGTGAAGGTGGGTGGAATGAGGTAGATACTTTTCTCCAGGAAATACAAAGTAATTGTTACCATATTAGGTATGATGGAATGCAGTAGGGAACAAAAGTGCATTTTTGGATTTAGAATTACAAGGATGCAATAACAGAATTCAAATAGGAATAGATCAGAAAGTTGATGAGAATAATTATATGTTATATGGAGATAGTTGCCACCCCCCCCCCACACACACACACATACAATCACATCTATACTCTAAGGGGAATTTTTGAGAATAAAGAGATTGTGTAGTGATAAGCAGGAAAGTGCTATGGAAATAAGCAAAACTGCCAAAATGTTTGTGGAAAGGGGATATAATGAGAAGACAGTAGGACAAGGCAGAGAGAAAGTAATGAAAGGAAGAAATGTGCATGCAAATATAGGTGTGAATAAAAAGGAACATGACAGCAATCATTTAGTTTTTGCTACCAAATATACATTGTTTTCAGAACAATTTAGGCAATTAGTGAAGTATCATTGGAATATTCTAGAAAAAGCAGATATCTTAATATAAGAGAAAGTGGATTTCCCATGTTTTTGTACACTAGAGGAAGAAGTCTAAAATATTTTTTAGTCCATGGGTAATTCCAGCTCCCTCTTGTGGATGTGAATTTAGAGATTTCCACACAGGGCACCTTCCCTTGTGGATGGCATTGCTGTTGCAAGCATATTGTAAAAACTTTGATAATAGTAATGGGAAGAAATTTACCACTAAAGGTACTTTTTCTTGTGACAGCAGAGGAATAGTTTATGGTCTGAGGTGTCCCTGTAGTAAAGTATAGATAGGAGAAAGTAAAAGATCATTTGGGGACAGGCTAAAAGAACATCAGAGGGACAATAGAAAAAAAAGGGAAAACAATCCAGTAGCCCTTCATTATAAAGAAGTACATAATAGTGATACAAGTAGTCTAGAAGCAACAGTTTTAGGACAGGCTAAATTAGAATATGGTTTAAATATAAAAAGTAAGTTATGGAAAATGGAATCAGTTATAATTTTAAAGTTCAATACTTTAGCACCCATAGGGTTAAACAGAGAATGCCATTGGAAGTGTTTTCTTTAATTAGCACTGAAATTAAGTGGATCTAATTAAATTAGTGTTAATTGAATATGGGATATAAGGCATGCTGTTAGAACAAAGAGGTATACTCTGAAAAGGCTTTTGGTCAAGGCACTAGAGGAAATACTTTTGTCTGTGTTTTATGGATTGTATTCTACTATAAGAGAAATAAATTATGTCTGTTTTTTATTGACTGTACTCTACTATAAGGCAAAGCATTTGCTGAATGTTTTATTGGATTTTTTACTGTTCTACAAGTGTTTTAATAAATACTAAAGGGAATGACTGGCTTTCTTTTTTGGACTGTGGTTCTATATAATTTTTAAATTGGGTTTGTGGTAACATAGATAATAGTTACATTATAGTTACCATGTGTCATCTAGCACTGTGAAACACTGAACTCAGAGCAGACTAGGTGATGGATCTGAGAAACCGCAGCTCTGTGTGGATCCTATTATTTGGGTCAGTATGGCATGGACCCATAGTGCATTATGACAGGGTATATTTTCTACAGTCTCTTAAGGCCAAACTTACTTAGTTGAACACATTGATTTATATGTATACATGTATTTGTATTTTATTTAGCTTGATGTTGTTCACCAGCATTTTTTGGCCAGTGAAACAGATAGAAGGATCATGGCCCATGTGCCTCACATATAGGTGCCAGTAGTGCGGACTGCGACATTATATCTTTAGTGTGCCATCACATCCACATCATGATGTACTGCATCTGCTTGTATAGGCATAATAAACTGTACTACATGAATCTGCTAAACTTCAGCCTCAAGAATCTGTGAACTAACCTTACATGTATGCAAGAAAAATCTGCTTTACAAACATGTGAACCATATTCACTATGAGTCCACTGCTCATTAGTTTCTTGTACATGACGTTGATGATCTTGATGAGTCAGTGAATCATCCTGAGTGACTGCTTTGTGACTACTAGTGTTTTGCATTTACATCTGCACACTACTGTATCACTCTGTCATGACCAGTTATTCAAACGTAATCTGGCCATGCTTGTTCCTTGTTATATGCTGATGCAGACTGGAACACTAAATTGCACTTTTTTTGAACAAACACTGCACTTTTTTCTGGTCCAGTGGTTTCAGACTGTGACTAGAACAAGTCAGTAGTAAACCTTTAGACTCTGTCAATGAGTCTTTCATGGCGTGCTCTGAATGCATTCTCATTTATATTACATTCTGCTTCAGTAGCTAGTTTAAATCGCAGTGTTTCTTTTATGAAGAGCTTCTCAGTTGAGTGACTTTTCCACTGATAAGTTATTCTTGGAATTCTGAATCCATGTCACCCTATCAACCACAAGCCATAAAGACATGACTGACTCTTCCACACCAAGAAAGAGAGGCAATACCTGGCCCACTGTCCTAAAGAATAGTTATTGTGGATAGAATTCCCATGGCTATACATGCCATTGTGTAGCATATGATGCCTGTAGGCAGCAAGCCATTAGACTTGTGTATAACAACTGCCATGTATACATAAAACGTCCTGTTATAAAAAAACACCTTCATCAACTCACGGATAAAATTCAGTTCCAATATATCAAATGTTTTATGGAGGTCTGCACATAAAGTTGCACATCCATCCATCCATCTACAACCCCCTTTTCCCATTTTTCAGACATGATCTAGTATAATTCTGACACCTTTGAAAAAAAGTTGACCATAGAAAGAATAAATCTGGTCCTCCCCTGCTGCACTAGTCTGGTTAGTTTGAGTAAAATGGGATCTTATATTATAGTTATTATTTTAGCGAGAAATTCAATTTCTGACTTGTTCAGGGAGATGGGGCTATAATTAGCAGGGTTGATAGCATCCTTTTCTTCTTTCAGGAATAACACTATTGTGGCTGTGGCTATTAATTCAAGGAAGTACCTCATCTCAAGTATAAAGTTAAAGAATGCCAAAAGGGATTTAAATAATAGCCCTATATTTATTTTTATTTTATTTTTATTTTACATTTGTTGACAGGGCTAATCCAACTGGATATATGTCCATTTTCAGTAGAGGCCCGGGGAGAAAAGCTCCATTAGTTGTACACTTTCACAAAAAGGCATAAAAGGTTACATGAGAAACATAGCAAGTAAAACAGATAAAAAATAAATTTCTAAATTTTTTTTTTTTTTTTTTTTTTTTTTTTATGTTAACAAGGGTAATGGTAGAGAAAAGAGTTAGCATTAGACTGGATTAGTGCAGGAGCAAAGCCAGTGTTTATTGAGATAAATTTTTAGTTGGTATTTGAAAAGTTGGAAAGAGGTTAAAGAAGTGATATCAGAGGGTAGTTTATTCCATGTTTTTCCAACAGAGTTGGAGAATAAACTGTCACTTGCATTGTTGTTAGGTTTGGTAATATTAATCAGAAGTTTATTAGAAGAACATAGTTGTTTCAGGTTGTTGTATGGAGAAATAAGGCTAGAAAGTATTGGTGTGTTGGTTGGCTGATATAGAATCTTATAAGCAATTAAGATCTGTTGAAGTACAAGTTGGTTAGGAAGTTCCATCCAGCCTAGTTCTTTTAGGTTCAAGCAGTGATGAGTTCGAAAAGGAGATCCAGCAGCGAATCGAGCTATGTTATGATAGGATGTTTCTAGTTTCTTCATGTTGTTTTTGGAAAGATTAGTGTAAATGGGGGAAGCATAGAGAAGAGTGGAGATTAGGTGAGATCTAGCAATGGTGGACCTTGCTGTAGGTGTTAGGAAAGGTTTGATTCTGTAAAGGGATCCTATTTTTTTATTAACTAATTTTATGGTGTTATTGATGTGAGAGTCGAAGTTGAGGTTATTATCAATAGTTATTCTTAATAGTTTTGTGGTCAAGTCAGGAGAGATGAGTGTTCCGTCAGTGGACGTAAGAGTAAAGTAAGGTGGAGTAGATTTACGAGTAGGTGAAAAAAGTAATAGTTTGGTTTTCTTGGGGTTAAGGAGTAGACAGCAGTAAGAGAACCATTGTTCTACAGCGTTAAAAGCTTTTTGAGTAAGTGACTGGAGTTCAGTTTGAGAGTTAGCGGTACAGATTATAGTTGAGTCGTCTGCATATTGTATACAGGTAGTATATGGGATAGCAGATTGAAGGTCATTAATAAAGATTGAAAATAGCAGAAGGCCTAGGATAGAGCCTTGAGGTATGCCTAAGGAGATAGGTAGAAGATTAGAAAGTGAATCTTTAGAAGTTAAATGATAGACCACTGGGTCTCAGAGATTTCACCACTGAAAGACTTGATATGACTTGTCTATTTTTATTAAGTGTATTAATTTTTTGATGGTATAATTGGTGGGAAAGCTTGGTCAGAAATGAAAGATTGTAGGGCATTACCTGATGAATGCATGACAAAAGTATAACATTTCTTATAAAATATTCAAAGTCATGATCACTTTTTATAAGGTTTTTGAGTTCCCCCTTCCCCGCTGAAACCTTCCTGATACACATTACATGTAACCCCTATTTCCACTAGCTTAACGTATTAGCTTTTGTGCTAGAGATGGACAGTGCAACCCCCCCCCCCAGAACACATACACACCACCTCTCTATTATATATAAATGCAAACTGAAGAGCTTTGCTAATTGCTATCTTTTGTTTCAGCCTGTCTCCCACTGAATGATCATTACATTGACCATTGGTGAAATTACTTTTGTAAGTCACAAAGCCGTTCCTCAATATTCTTGGTCCTAACATCATTTTGTACCCTTTTATGTTTTCTTTACTGAATAAATTTAAAACAAAGCATGGCTTTGAAGTCTGGACACATATTAAAGTATTTGCCATCCCTGACTGTATCCAACCAATAAGTTTTAATTTTTGCCCCTCACTCTGAATCTAGATTATCTTTTAATTGGTCATGGTACAGCTTTCAGCAAAAACTTCATGGGATTGCAAAGCTATTGAAGAGACCTCCCTTTACAGCAGCAGTGATACTGGCGCAATGCCTGCTATAAAATATTTTATTAAGCAGTCTAGTGTGTTATTAAAGAGTTATCGACAAGGCTAGTTGTCTTCCTTAGTCATTCTGAGTCCTAACTCATGCTGTAACCCAGTGACCCTGTTTGTGAGTCTTGGAATCATCAAGTGAGTGATTCATGAACTAAAAGACCCCCCCTCCCATGTTTATCACTTTTACCACAGCTAACAAGCTAGCATCCACCACCTCTAGATGGTAAAAACCTCTAAATTGATTCCTAAAGCATGACAACTTTGCCATCTGTTGTATTTATTTGCTTCTCAAATGCATTCTGCTTTGTCCAGATTTGTATATCCCTAAGATTTCACATTATGATCGCATAACTTGTAGACGTATTATTCCCAACCGCAATTGATATTGATAGCTGATCTTTTGCATACAGCAGCACATAGTTGTGAACTAGAGGGCATTAAGCCCCTTGACTTGTCATAGTTTCACTCAGTTTTACACCAAATGACAGTACAGCATAAAGAGCTCACTCTAACTGAAGGGAGAATAAAAAGCTAACCTATATGTATTATACAGAAACAAAATCATCTACTCCTAGTGTCTTAACATAAAATGAACTGAATTCTACAACCAAGCACCATTTGTGGCAAAGACCTCTGTGACTGAAGTCTGTGATTGAAAGACCCACCTATCATTTCCTCTTTAAAAATCTTGGAACCTGCATCACATTAGTATCCCCTTTCTGTAGATTTTAGGAATGTCCTAAAAACACCATTCTAGGAATAAGATGTATAGCATGTAAAAGTAGTGTATAATACATGATATAGTATAATATTATTATAATAGGTAAAAAGTACCTCTCACGTGGAATCTGATATGACTGGAAGAATGGTGCCTTGTCATGGCATGGTTCTTTCACAATAACTACATACAAATATAAATCAGACTTGTATTTGGACTTAATGTTTAAGCAACTGTAAACAAATTCACATCATAGTAACCTGACATGCAAATCAGTCATGCCTGAGATTGATTTATGAGGACATAGTCCATAGAACTAGAAGATGCTAAACACTGAATGTCTGGTGCATAGTTTTGGCCATGTGAAATCAAAGATGTAGCTTTGATGAGTCAATAAAACATCAGAACCTTTAAAAATTGCAAAATGAGTGAAAAAAGAGAGAAATAAATAAAGAAAAGAAAGAAAGAAAAAAAGAAAGAACAAATGAACAGAGGAGTCAAGTTTAATCTGCAAAGTGTATCACAACAGCCTGGATCTTGCCTTGCAACACCCCAGCAACCCATTTCTTAGTTGTTGAGCCATCAGCTGGTAAAGAAGCAGCTCTCGGACTTCTTTGGGTGCCACCTGTACCATTGGTTATATATGCCACAGCCTTGAGTGAAACCATATGTATGTTAATCTCATCCACCTGGAAGAGTTCTCCCACAGAGCAATCCATAGTATCAATCAATACTTTTCTCCTTATCTGAGCTGAATTCTGCTGGTGGGGTGCATTGACTGGTGCCATGGATGTCCAATCTAAACAGTAATACTTTCAGTTTGGAGCTTTTGTGTGTGTGGAATTGGGGGTTTCTTTTTTATACAGCCCTGTTATTACTGATATGAATGTAGTTTTTCTTCATTGACAGCAGTTGTGTGGCTGCATGTGTCACCTTCATTTTCTTGGCCAGCACTTCTAGAAATGCCATGGAATCCTCTGGATTATTGAACATAGTTTGCTGCTCTTTAAAAGTAATGCACAGTAAGGCTGTAAAATTAAGTTACCACTAAATTCCAAACTCTCTGAATTTTTCTAATGGCCAGTACAATATCCTTCGTCTAACATAATAAGGCATTGATATAAGCTGATACAAAGCTCATATTAACCTCCACCAACTGAAGATTGTTACTCATTTGCGTGACTCATCACAGCCCCTGTTGATAATTTTAGCAAGGAGATGGAAGATAAAATCTTGGTCATTAGCTCCTTTCTGAAAAAAAATGAATGGGGTCTCTATTTTTCCTGCATTCCAGGAGCCCAATATTTTTAAAATTATTATTGTATTTATTCACTTATTGATATTTGATTACTGGGAAATTCCAGTGGGCCAAAGGAGACCATTTTCAGTGGAGGCCCAGGGAGAAAAGCTCCACAAGGCAGTTAGTATGTATAATATTCAAAGCAGTAGATACAATCAGTGTTATACAAAAACAAACAGTAGTATAAAAAAACAGAATAAGATGCATGTATATCACACAATCTATACAGACTGGTCCAGTTTAGGGATACGTATTAACTTAAGCAATTATATTACTATACATTTAAGGAAAATATAATGGTTAAAACTGCATTGCTTTTCAATGTGCTCTGAGAATATCAGCCAAAACAATGGTGTATGGCAGCATGTACTGAATTATTCCATGATAGTTAGGAATAGACAAATTTCTTATACATGTTTTAATTACTGGTAAAGGCAAATATTAGAAGGGGTGAAGATGTGAATAAGGGTGGATGTGGCTTAAGGTGTGGGGAATCAGGTTATGGAGGGGTGAGAATTGAGGCACCTGCAATGTCATAGAGTGGAGAGGTGTTGCTGCAGAGATTTTTGAAGGGGAAGATATTGTTGGATGTTCTGATAGTTGTTGGGAGAGTATTCGATAGTTTGGCAATGCAGAAAGAGTAGAGCATGTGGCCGGCTGGGAGTTTTGGTTTACCTACTTGCTGAAGAAGTTGATTTTTGGATCTGAGTGGCCTATTTTTGTGATAGTGAGTTAAAATGGAAGAAAAGGCTGGCCAGTGTAATGGTTTGTAAATGATTATGCTTGTTTATATTTTTCCAGATCATCTACCTTCAATTCTATCATGTTGTCATTTTGTTGGAATGATACAGTGGTGTTGTTGCAATTATCCAAGTTTAATTTTTGGTCATGAAACACTTTCTATTGAGCATACAGCTAACCCTTAATTCAGTGAACTGGGCATCATGTCTTTCACTGGCATTTCAAAGAGCTGTAATATAGTTGGGAATTTTCTAGATCAGCCCAGTTACATTTGTGATCAAGATTTGTATATTACTTTGCTGAGCAATCTTAATCTGAGAGTGATCTGAGAGTGGTCAGCCAAGTCATTAGGATTCCCATCACATGAAAATATTCTTCAGGCAGAAACACAAAGAAATAATAACACAGACATAGCATGAGCATCTTTCTTTCTTTCATACAGATTTATGTTTTTTGAGATAACTGATTTATTGATCTCAGTTTAGTTAGCTGATATGGAGACTTTTAGCCATTCTTAAAATTAAATGTCCTCTTTGGAGAATCCTAAACCATCTCAGAAATACATTGTTGGTGTTTTTTCATAAGCATATTGAATAAGGCATGAGTTCTTGCAACAGTTCTTTGAAATAGTTTTCAACCACTATATATATTGTTGGAATGAGTAGAAGATAGATGACATGGCAAATGATTCAGCTGTACATGAAAGAATAAATGTTTAGAATGTTGACCAAATTTAAAAGGAAAAAATGTGTTTTTCACCTGTTCACTGTTCCATTCTGGCTTCATTTACAGTTTTACATTATTTATTTCATTGCATTATTTGTTTATTTTTAAAGTCCTGCTCATTTTTCTAGTATACCCATTTGTCACCATTTTTATAAGAAGTGTTGCTTTTAAACTGTTTTTTTTAGTTAATGTAAGTTGTGTGCCTGACATCATGCTTACTGAGCTAGGGGGCATACTCTGTTATGTAAAATTCTCCTAGCAGTCCAACAGTAATATAACAGTTTATATGTCTACTTTTATTGGAAAACAAGCAGAGTGGATGTAAATGGCATGTCTTTGGGTCATTTTAATTTTTACTTGCTAAACATCTCAGTATAAAGTGATATTTCTTTGTAAACATCACATTGCACCTTGACACCATGCAGTATGCAATACTGGGTTCTCTCATTGAGTTTTAGGCTTAATGGAAAGCTACAAATACTCATAAGCTAGATTACATTATCTATACGGTCTACCAGTATGGTAGTAACTGAAAGCAGAGACAGAATCATATGACTACCTACATGCACCCCCATCTTTATTGCAACAAAAAGCACATCACTATGCCGTGAACCAACAATGAGCAGAATGACCAAAATTCAAACCAGAACTGGACAGATGATTTTATCCAGATATAGTATAATGTTTCACAGTACTTTCTTGTTCTGTTTTTGCCATTTAATTCAGGTTGTGAGACAAAAGAGACTTTTAGGATATATTCACTTTTCCAGTAAACAAATAGTAAAATTAAATTACATGAGACACTTCACAGCCATGCACATTATGCCAAAACCCACTTATGGGCCCGTATCTGCTGCCTGTCCCCCTGTTCCCCTGGTAAGTCTGTGGGATGATCCCAAATGTTTAGCCAGCAAACAAGGAATATGAGTGATTGTCAAAAACCTATGAGAACAAAGCTGTCACTGCAGCAACCCCCAAAATTGTTAGGAGAGTAATATTTCATGTATGTCCTATCTACACTCCCATGTTGTCAAGCTGTGACCGGAGTGTGTACAGTAACAGAGTGAGATGTATGTGCATAATACTAATGTGTAATCTGGAACTTTGTGTGGCAACAGTCAGGTAATGCTAACAAACATTGCTCCCACAGGTACGTCAGATATGAACACTGTGCTGAGAAATACAGACCATTATAACCTGTATTGGTACTGTTCACTCTGGTATTGTAGGGAATTGTGAGTGTTGCAGTTTCTCTAATACAGTATGACTGATCACTGTCACCCACACTGTGCTACATAATATAACTCTGTAGGAAAGCATGTATATGTGTGTGTCAGGTCACTAAAGGTGGAAGAGGGCAATATTCTAGATATGTCCCGGCACACCAGCATGTGGTCAACACATGGCTTGAGTCTGTGCAGAAAGAGTTGGATAGCTATGTGCACAACATCAACCCGGAATCTGGGAGTATGTGAAGAAACAGTTAGTGTTAACAAACATTCCCTCCACAGGTATACCAGGTAAGAGATGTATACTGCAGGTAAAACCAGTTCATATGTAATGATGATGACAGCCATATCACTGTGCAAACTAACGCTATAGGGTAGTGTAGTAAGACTTGTAAGGTACAGATAACAGCACTGACTAAGAAAGTAATGTGGACTACAGGAATATACTAGTTGTTAATTGACATATTTCTCCCCCCCATACCATATCTCCATCTCGGGTGGTGTCCCAGGCTGCATCCTACCCACCCCAACTGGTATGTAATGACACCTATGTTCTGATAATGTACAATTGTTTGATAAATATTTTAATGGCTCCCATGCAAGTGCTATGTTGAATTATTCCAACATTGGTGGCATGGTGCCATCAATGTACCTGCATTCTGTTCTTATTCCACTGTGGTCCCACATATGCATGTGTTTTGTTTGCTATGCAACTGTTCCGTATCTGGTATCTGGGTTAATGGGAATATCTATGCATGCTGTTGACTTCTAACCCTGGAATGTGCTGACTATTACTAACCCACATATGATGACTTCTAAAACTATAGCATGCTTGGGAAGGCCGGTCCCAGCGGACCCACTTGTCCCACCTCAGCTGGCCATGGCACCGGGCACCAGCATGTCTGGGGCCAAACCTGGGACCTCCCTGTTCATTGGTCCTGCACCACCTTTGGGTGGAACCACATCAGAGGATGGGGCTCCCCCCCTCTGGGAGCGGGTGTGGATAGGCACATGTCACCTGTCATCAGGTTGGAGTCCTGGTGTGTAGAGAGATCAACCAGCAGTTTGGTGAACTGCTACACCAGCTCGAGGGCCATGTGTCGCAACTAGAGTGTCATCCTGGCTCTGAGACCTTTGGGGCTGTGAAGGTGCAGTGGTGACTGCCCATGGGTGGGGACCTCAGTCCCACTGTTTCCACTAGGGAGGCTCATGGGCTTCCGATTTCCCAACACCCCTCCCCCTCAAGGTGTTTAGCCCCGACATGTGTCAAATACTGCCCCTATATGCATCTTGTTTGTCTTGTCTGTTAACCTACCCAACCTCCCTCCCTAACTATACCTACTACCCATCCCCAGCATCCCACTCTCACCTGAAAAAAAAGGGCAATCTGTTCCCACAAAAAAAATCTCGCCCCATACATAGCTGTCCATTTCGCACACATGTCCACTGGACACATGTAATCCAGTCTAATTGGCATCACAACTTATTATTGTTGTCCGCACCCCCTCCCAGGGGTGTGAGTGTCCAAATCTACCTCCAAATTCAGTGTATATGCAGAGCTGTTGCTGTAGAAGTAATGGGCAGCTATCGACCTTCCCTACACCCTTCCTGCACATCCCTGGCTATTTTCGCTACTGTCTTTCCCTCGTTGTGCCCCTTTTTTGACCACTTTCCTATCAAACCCTTTTTCTTTTCTTTTAAAGTAATTAGCGCGGGAGTAAGCACTTTTCAGCAGCAAAACCTGTTTGTGCAGAGGTAAGCAATGCCTGCACTGGTTAAGCAACTTAGAAGCTAAATCAGTGTAAGAAACTGTAAACGGAAGCTAGCAGTGCTTACCTCTGGGCAAACCAGTGCAAACCCGCTTACAATTTCTCAAAAGTGCCTTAATCACTCTGTATCCAACTGCCCTTGTTTTGCCCAGCAACAAAATAACCAGCCTCTGCAAGGCTCGATCCTAGGACCCCACACACCATAGAGAAAGTGATTTATGCCTAAACCATGTCATATATACATAACCCTGATGTATTCACAAACATATCATCCAGCCCAGTCAGTCAGCAGTACAGAGAATGTATCCCAACATTTAGATGTATGTGTGTGTAAATATATTAATATCAAAACAGATACAACATATCTGTATATATGTATATATATATATATATGAACATATATACATGCAAATGCCTACATCTATAGATATTTATGTCTACATCTATATGTCTAAATATATACAGGAAGTTACATATATGTAAGCAGATATATATATATATATATATATATATATATATATATATATATATATATATATGTTGGTATATACGAACATAATACTGGTTTAAGCACTTGGGCTTCAGGCCAGTTATTCTACATTAAGAAGGTTTGTTTTCTGCACTCTTGTGGGAGGAGAGGCTGCATTATGCCCTTCTGAGCTGGGAATTTCTTGTCATAGGCTTATTGCGACTGATTATTTGAACTGTTTCTTTCTGAAATTGGTGCGCCTTGTTGCTATAGCATAGAACAGATTCAGGCCTGCTGAATCTAGCTTTGTTTGTATAACTTGAGCACTGATCCAGGCCATCTTTTTTTGGAGAAGGTTCTCCTGCACCCTAGTAAGCAGGGGTGTGCAACATACTAGTAATAGGTGACTCTGATTGAAGACTGCTGGAACAGGGCTCAGTTTTGAGCTTTTTTTCTGGTTAACTGGGTAACTTGTTTAAGTCAGTTTGTTTATTTTCTATTGTTTTATATATATATATATATATATATATATATATATATATATATATATATATATATATATATTGCACTTTATTCATCTGCTTTTACTGTATTTGTGTTTCTTCCTACCTTATTACTGGGGTCATTGACTACAACTCTGTTCTGCGGTATATATCAATAAGTATTCTTTTCTGTGCTTCTAAACAGTTTTTTTTGAGTGTATCTGATTTATTTTCTGAAAAAAAAAAAACAAACAAAAAAAAAATATATATTTATATATATATATATATATATATATATATATATATATATACTTGCTTCCCACCTTTCTAAGCTAGTATATTCCAGTTTTCAGGTTAGTGCTGAATTCAGGGCTGTGTTACAAATCTCTGTGTTTGCCCATACCTTACTTGGGTAGAAGGAAGTTTCTGTGTTCACCTGTGAGAGAGGGGAGCTTTGAGCAGCCTATCTGTCGTTGGAGGAGTGGTTTCAGCCCAGAAATTAGTACTTTATTGGCCATTTTGGGTTAATTTCTATCGCTTTCTTTTCCCTGCTATAAATACCATATTTGCCCAGTTTTGCATGCCAGGCAGCGCCAGTTAGCTAGGGTAAAACTATTCCCGGCTCCACAAAGTCTTCTCTTCAATTTTTCCCTTGGAACTAGACAAACTTTCAACTTAAGCACTCAAGCCATTCATTTCTCAGCCCGGCACTTGCTCAAAACTTATAGCAAGCACTTATAAACGCTAGCATCAGACACTCCTGTACTGTACAGAAGGACAAGGCTCTTTATTCAACCTTACCGGCCATTCAGTAAAACAGTTCACTGTACCTATCGAGGCATGTCCAAAGGGCAGTTTTAGGTGTACTCTCCAGTCCAACTGGTGAATCTGGGCATTTTGAGGCAATGTTGCAACTGCCTCATGTACATAGACAACCCCCTCCATAAATACAATCCCCTCCATAAATACATGAAAACATACTCAGAGGCTCTAAATAAAAATCTGCAAAACCAACAGAGACCTCCAAAGCAAACATCCAAGCAACCTCCACCCCCCCAACACAAACCATGAAACACATACTTCACAAAACCAATGTGCCATGCAATCACAGCCCTTAACTCATTCCCTCCAGTACAACTCTTTTGAGTGTATGCCTTTAACTCCTAGTGGGTGTGGCCTGAGCTTTTAAAAATTAAGTTATCACCTTACAATTCTAACAAATACTCATTGACAGAGGTCAAATATCAATATAATTGCATTTGCCATCATGTATGCTTCAAAATAAAATATTCTGATACCTTGTATGTAGCATGGTTTTGGAATTATTAATGCAAGTATGAACAAGTAATATTTGATGCCTAGAGGAGCAGTAGGAGGTAACTGCAGATGCACCTGTAGACATCACTCAGATGTAATGAGTTAAGGCAAAATAACATACCCAACATACTAGTAATAGGTGACTCTATAGTCAGGTACACTGACATCCCACTCACTAGGATGAATAAGAAGAAGGTTACTATTAGCTGCCTGTTGGGTGCCAGGATCCGCCACATAACACAAGAATTCAGGTCACTCCAGAACAAGTACAAATATGACTCTGTCATTGTCCATGTTGGTGTGAATGACCTGAGCCGTAGCTCCCTGGACTACATGAAAATAGACACGGAAGAGCTCTCTGATCATATAGCTCAGGCCAGTATGACCCTGATCATGAGTAGCATCCTGCCCTCACCATGAATGATACCACGGTATAAAGAAAAAATTCTCGATTTTAGCAATTGGCTAAGTTTCTGGTGTCATTCAAAGGGGATCCAGTGTCTGTCTGCCTGGGAAGACATGCTCGACAAGCCACGCTGCTTCGCTAGAGACTGCTTGTACCTGTCACCCTTAGGCTTTCGAACACAGGCCAAGGTTCTTGCCACCCCCATAGTGCCTTTTTTAGGGAAGGCTCAAAAGACAAACCCACCACCATAAATAGCACAAGTAACAAAAAACTGAGGGTAATGCTACTCAATGTCAGAAGTCTAAACCTCAAAATGCACACACTCAAGGCACTCCTCAGTATGGAGAAAGTTGATATATGTGCAGTAACAGAAACCTGGTTTAAGGCTCCAGAGAGCACCCCACACTAAAAGGCTACAACTCATACCATACATTTTGGCCACAGAACTCAAACTGAAATACAAAAGGCAGGGGCGTATCCATATTCATCAAGGATACTGACACCTCCAGGTTTGTGGCACAGCACGATGCTTCAGAGATCATCCACGTGCAACTAACAATGGGCAAAACTGCAATTCAAATTGTAGCTTGCTACAGATCACCCACCATGTCACAGGACCCCCATTCCGCATTTCTGGAAACACTGGGAAACACAAAGGTCCTACCAAACACCCTAATATTGGGTGATTTCAATTACCCAAACATTAACTGGGAGAACCACTCAAATACTAACTCCCTTGCCCATGTTTTCCTAGAATTTATAAACTCAAACACCCTGGTTTAACTGGTCAACACTCCCACCAGCGGTGACAACATATTGGACCTGGTCATGACCAACATGGGCGATCGGTGTTCCA
Source organism: Protopterus annectens (assembly GCF_019279795.1). Taxonomy (NCBI): domain Eukaryota; kingdom Metazoa; phylum Chordata; order Ceratodontiformes; family Protopteridae; genus Protopterus; species Protopterus annectens. The sequence goes on along the minus strand of NC_056744.1, from coordinate 1,298,238,539 downwards.
CACCAGAGGTGAACCCCTCACTGGTTAGATCTGACCATAAACAAATCACTTTGGATATCCATATTCTGCACCCATCCCCTGGACAAGAAAACCACCGTGAAAAACGTTTCAAAAGCAAACTTCACGTTACTTAAGAATGAGGTGGAAAGTTTCAAAGCCCCCATGCTGAAGGATAACACTGTCCAAGCTGCAAAATCCTTTACTAATGCATTCTATGAGCAGCTACAAGAATACATGGATCGTGCCATCCCAAGCAAAACAAAGACTCACTCCTCCAACAAAAGGAAACCAGTCTGGTGGACTCCTGCCATAAACAAGCTATACAATAGAAGGAGGAAACTAGTACAGAAAGAATAAAATCCCAAGAAGGGAAGACATCCCTGATTAGTATCAACAAGAAACTACAATCCCTCATAAAATCATCCAAGGCGAGCTTTGAAAGAAAAATTGCCAAGGACTCCAAAGATAACCACAAGGCATTCTGTAGCTATGTCAAGAATCTAAGTGGCAATGCTCAGATCTGCTCGGAGGTAGTGCAGAATGGCACACAATACACTGAACTGACCGATATCGCCAACATCCTGGCAGACAGGTTCAGCGCAAACTTCACCCCCTCTCACCCCCAAAAGGGCTCATAACCATACCAGAAGAATGTAGAGTCCCTAAAATCACAGACACTCAGGTTAAAACAGCCCTCTCCAAAGCCAAAAACACAGCATCAATGGGACTGGATGGTGTCCCAGGCTACGTCCTACACGAGCTCAAAGATGAACTAACCCCTCCACCTAAACACATTGTTCCAACTCAGCCTCTCCATAGGCTACATACCCATAGAGTGGCGCACAGCAATGGTTATTCCGCTCCACAAAGGTGGAGCCACAACAGACCCCGGGAACTATCGCCCTATAAGCCTGACTAGCTTGGTCTGCAAGGCAATGGAGCGCATCATCATGGAACTCATTAACATAGACATTGGGAACTTCCAAACACTGGACCCTACCCGGTTTGGCTTTGTTAAGGGCAGAACATGCCTCCTAAACCTGGTGGACTTCTTTGAGACAGTTACCAAGGCTATAGACAAGAGAAATGTGGTACACACAGCCTACCTAGACCTCGCTAAGGCCTTCAACACCATTCTCCATTCAGGTATTATAGACAAGCTCACCAGCCTGAACATAAACCCTTATGTCACAAGATGGGTTGCCAACTAGTTCATGGACAGAACCCACATGGTCAGAGTTGAGGGAGCTAGGTCCAACTCTAAACCAGTTACAAGTGGCATTCCCCATGGCTCAGTCCTAGGACACCTCTTGTTCGGCATATACTTCTCAGAGTTACAGGCAAGCACAGGAGGACTATGGCTAACCAAGTTTGCAGATGACTGTAAACTAGGGGCTATAATTGACTCTCCAGCTGACACAGACATCCTCCAAAAGGGTCTCACTGAGACGCTGGTGTCAAAATCATGGTCTCAAGCTAAATGCCAAAAAGTGCATAGTCATCCCCTTTGGAAAAAACAAAGCGCCCACAAACTACCACATAGGTGGTAGTCCCCTAAATATGGAAGACATAATAAAGGATCTGTGGACCCAAGTAGATAGTAATCTCACCTTTGATAATCACATTGCCAAAGTGGTTAGAAAATCCTTCTACGTGGCCCACCTAATCACAAAAGGGCTCGCATCCAGATCAAAGGAGGTCACTGTGCCCCTCTACTCATCACTCATCAGACTCATCATAGAGTACAACGCCCCATTTGGGATGTACCTTACAAGACACCTGCAACAGCTGGAAAGACTACAGAAGTACCTCACCAAGAGGATCACTGGCCTCAAACAGATGCCCTATGCAGCTTGACTGAAGAAACTCGAGTTGTACTCGGTTGCATAACGCCTACTCAGAGGTGATCTCTGCCTGACATACAAGGCCATGTCCAACCCAGAATTGATGGACATGCTCCACCTAAAGAAAACCTTATCCCCTCAAGCCACTCACTCTAGGGATCTAAACCTCACCACAACAATAAATAGGATGTGCTGGAGGGATAGATACCTATCCCAGAGACTTCCCATGCTTTGGAACAAGATCTCAATCTACATTAGGCAGCGCTCCTCGCTAACACTCTTCAAAAGAAACCTTGATGAGTGGATGGGAAACAGAAAGTTTACCTCGGGGATCACTTCAGTGGCTCTGCTGGACAGAGGCACAGGGAACTAATCGAAGGAACAGTGAAAGCCAACATATTCTGGCTAGGCTTATAAATGCCTTCAGGCAGATAGCCTAATACCAGCCTATGAACCTATGAACCTATAGTTATATTTATGTAAGCAGATATATATATCTATATAGGTATATATGGACATACATCTGTAGATAACAATGGGAAAATAACTAAAACATATATGTCTACATGCACCATTAATGGGGTTGAGAGGCCCCAAACAATATACATAGGTTCATAGGTTGATACTAGGCTATCTGCCCTAGGGCATTTATAATCCTAGCCAGAGTGTGTTTGGCTTTCGCCACCCTTTTAGATTAGTTGACTGTGCCTCTGTATAGTATGTCACAGAAGATAGCCCTTTTAAGGTTAGTTTACTGTGCGTCTGTCTAGTAGGGACACAGAAGAGATCCCATGTTTAAACCTATGATCTCCCATCCACTCGTCAAGATTTCTCTTGAAGAGGGTCATTGAGGGGCTCTGCCTAACATGGATTTGGATTTTGTTCCAGAGTGAGGGGAGCCTCTGGGATATGAATCTGTCTCTCCAGCATGTCCTATTTATTTATGTGCTGAGGTTTAAGTTCCAGGAGCATGTAGCTCTAAGGGATTTGGATTTCCTGAGGTGGAGCATGTCCATTAATTCTGGTTTGGACATGGCTTTATACGTCAGGCACAGATCGCCTCTGAGTAGGCAGTAAGCAACTGAGTAGAGCTGGAGTTTCTTTAGCCTAACTGTGTAGGGCATCTGTTTGAGTCCCTTGATCCTCTTGTTGAGGTACTTTTGGGGTCTTTCCAGTTGCTGCAGGTGTCGGGTAAGGTACATCCCAAATGGGGCATTGTATTCAATTATGGGCCTGATGAGTGATGAGTAGAAGGGCACAATGACCTCTCTTGATCTAGATGTGAACCCTTTCGTGGTAAGGTGGGCTATATAGAAGGCCTTTCTAACCACTTTGGCGATGTGATTGTCAAATGAGAGATTGCTATCTACTTGGGTCCCCAAATCCTTCATTACTTCTTCCGTACTTAATGGATTACCACCTATGTGGTAATTTGTGGGCACTTTGTTTTTCCCAAAGGGGATGACTATGCACTTTTTTGCATTTAGCATTAGGCCATGGCTCTGGCACCAGTTATCCGTCTCTGTGAGACCCTTTTGGAGGATGCTTGTGTCAGTCAGTGAGCCGATTATGGCACCCAGTTTGCAGTCATCTGAGAACTTGGTCAGCCATAGTCCTCCCGTGTTAGCCTGTACCTCAGAGAAATGTATACTGAACAAGAGAGGTCCCAGGACTGAGCCTTGTGGGACGCCACTTGTAACTGGTTTAGAGTATGATATGGCACCTGCAATTCTGACCATGTGGGCTCTATCCCTGAGCCAGTTTGCAATCCATCTTGTGACATAGGGGTTGATATTTAAGCTGGTGAGCTTATTTATGATGCCCGAGTGGGGTATTGTGTCGAAGGCTTTTGCGAGGTCCAGGTAGGCTGTGTGGACTACCTTCCCTTCATCTATGGCTTTGGTGACTGTTTCAAAGAAGTCGACCAGTTTCAAGAGGCAAGATCTGCCCTTAACAAAGCTGAATTGGGTAGGATCCAGTGTTTGGAGGTTCCCAATGTCTTTGTTTATGAGTTCCATGATGATACACTCCATAGCTTTGCAGACCAGGCTAGTCAGGCTTATAGGGCAATAGTTTCCGGGGTCCATTGTGGCACCACCTTTGTGGAGTGGGACCACTGTTGCTTTACGCCATTCCTTGGGTACATATCCTGTAGTAAGGCTGAGATTGAACAGTGACTTTATGTGAGAGTTCAGTTCTTCTTGGAGCTCATGTAAGACGCAGCCCGGGACACCGTCTGGTCCCATTGATGCTGTGTTTTTTGCTTTGGAGAGAGCAGCTCACACCTCTGCATCTGTGATGTCAGGGAGGCTACACTCTGTTGGGATAGACATTTGCTCTTTTGGGGGGGACGGAGGGGGAAGAAGTGTGCACTGAACCTGTCTGCCAGGATGTTGGCAATGTCTGTGGGTTCAGTGTATTTTTTATCATTTTGCACTAACTCACAGCAGATCTGGGAGTTGCCACCCAGGTTCCTGACATAACTAAAGAAGGCCTTGTGATTATCTTTAGCATCTTGTGCAATTTTTCTTTTGAAGCTGGCCTTAGATAATTTTATGAGGGATCATAGTTTCTTGCTAGTACTGATCAGAGATGCTTCCCTTTTTGGGATTTTGCTCTATCATGTAGTAGCTTCCTCCTTCTGTTGTATAGCTTATTTATGGCTGGGGTCCACCAGACAGGTCTCCTGCCTTTCGAGGAGTGAGTCTTGGTTTTATTTGAGATAGCACAATCCATGCATTCCATAGAATGCATTTGTAAAGGATTCTGCGGTTTGGGCCGTATTTTCCACTGGCCCGGGGGCTTTGAAGGATTCCACCTCGGTTTTGAGAAGTGTGAAGTTTGCTTTTGAGAAGTTCTTCACTGTGGTTTCCTTGGCTGGGGATGGGGACGGGATATGGATGTCCAGTGAGATTAATTTATGGTCAGATCTTACAAATGAGGGGTATACCTCTGGTATGGAACATAGAGTCCCCATGTTGGTGATGATCAGGTCCAATATGTTTTCCCCTCTTGTGGGAGTGGTGACCAGTTGTTCCATAGCATTTGAGTTTATAAATTCTAGGAAGCATTGGGCGAGTGTGTTGGGGCTTGAGTAGTGCTCCCAGTTTATGTTTGGGTAGTTGAAGTCACCCAATATGATGGTGTTTGGAGAGACCTTCATATTCTCCAGTGTTCTCAGGAAAGCTGAGTGGGGTTCCCGAGTTTGGGAGGGTGGTCTGTAGCAGGCTACAAACTGAAAGGCAGTTTTGCCCACTGTTAGTTGCACATGGATGGTCTCTGATGCTTCGTGCAGTGCCACTAACCTGGAGGTGTGGGTATCTTTGATGAATATGGATACTCTCCCTCCTTTTGTGGTTCGGTCCGAGTTTTGAAGCCGAAAAGCATGGTATGAGGTATAACCTGGTAGTGTTGGTGTGCTCTCAGGAGCCTTGAACCAGGTTTCTGTTACTGCACAGATATCGATATTCTCCATACTGAGGAGAGCCTCCAGTGCATGCATCTTGAGGTTTAGACTTCTGGCGTTGAGCAGCATTACCCTTAGATTCTTTTTCCTTGTGTTGTCTATGGAGGTGGGTTTGTCTTTTGAGCCTTGCCTAAAAAAGGCACTATGGGGGTGGCAAGAGCCTTAGCCAATATTCGAAAGCCCAGGAGTGACAGGTGCAAGCCGTCACCGTGACACCCCCCCCCCACAGACAGACACGTTCGCCCTGCAATACACTACCAAGTGTTGCAGATCCCATAACCAGGATCTGACATGACATGGGCACAAGATGTTAACAGTACTACATCCCACCTGTATGATGTCAGGCTAGTATTGGTAAGATATCATACAGTACAGTCTGGCTCCCATAGAAAATGTACAGTGTGGAAGCTATCAACATCCGAAGGACACATATACACAGACACATATATGCAGATACAGATATATATATATATATATATATATATATATATATATATATATATATATATATATATATGGATATATATGTGACTACACATACACATGCAGAGATATGTGCAGTAAGATACATATGTAGAAGCTGCACACAATATGGAAGAACCACTATGCCTACAGTTAACACCTTAACAACTGGACACTGTATGAGCCACCCATACAAATAATCATTGCCTACAACATATACCCACAGGGAGGTCACAGGATATAACACAACACACAGGTTTGCATAAATGGAAAACCTTTATTTGTGTACTATTATAGTTTTACATGTCATGTCATATAGCTGTTCAGACACTGACATGCATATAAACAGAGTAATGCAACTGCAAAACAGTAATACTAATACAGTAGTCTGGAAAGGTTCACAAATGTTGCTGTCCAGGCCCAGCCCTTCAAATAGTACAATAGTAAAGACAGACTGGGCCACAGGATACCAAACAATCAACAGTAAGTAATGCAGGTGTATAATTCAGCAGCCTCTATCTACACTCTGTACACAATCACTAGGTGGTAAAGTCTTCAGTTGACACAACGGGATGTAATTGTTACATAACAAGGCATAACCGACACCATCACAAGCACACTGACAAACAGAACAGTCTGTATGGCAGCAGGCAGTAGGCCTGCATTAACTCAATTTATGTAACTAAGTTAAATATAGGTGAACTGTATGGTACTGTACAACCAAATACCTTAAGGCAGCTCACCCCTGATACCCCCACATTTTGTAACAGCCTAGGTTATTTATGGTGCACTCCCCTCGACTCAATAATTCAGCGCCATATACCACTGTTACATACACTGGCCACTGGAGTGCAAAAGGGCACACATATATTGTGTAGGTGAAGCCCACACATATATGGCCCCAGCCCCACCGGATGTGTGGGGGATACAACAGCATTGGACTGATGGAAGAAATGGCAGCATGATATACTCACAGCCCACTACAGAACAACCCCTGACAGTATGTCACATGTGCAAAGCTTGGTATGTAGGTGGAGGACAGAGGCTGGAACACAGTCCCACATGTGGAAAACTGTTGCCATACACTAAGCAAGTCGCTGGTGTTACAGGATAGTCTGCAACATACCCTTAGTCAAGGATTTGAGGTTAGAAACATAAATGGATATAGCCATGTACTGATAGCACTCAACACACACACTGTCAGTGAAATATCTGACACAGGACCTGTGTGGTGGACATACAAAACATGATAGGCACACCTCTGGCCATCAAGAGGATAGGCCCACAATTGAGAGCTATGTAGACAGACTGCATTCCAAGGTAATCAAGTATGTACACACAAACCCTATAACACCAATACTATACAAAGTATAACACAACTCTACTCACACTCTGTCTGTAGGTCTGGAACCTCCTACAAAAATGTAGCTGACCCGCGTGTGCAGCTTCTCCTGTAAGAGCTATTGCTACCTGCTTTCTGTAACACTAATGCCCACACACAGGAAGGATGTCCATCACACAGGAAAGGTAAAGGGACCACGCCCACATGATGTAGGGATTTATAGTAGGCAGTTAACATGACAGTGGTAATTGGAAGTACTACACAGCAAGCTGCATGCAGTTAGCAAGTGGAGGACACTGATTAGTACAGAGACCATCACCTGATCATGTGCATCACCTACTAAAGCCATGCTGCAATCTATTCAAAGCAGCTCATTCAATTTACTGGAGAAAGAGAGAGAGAGAGAGAGAAAGAAAGAAAAAAAAAATTCCAAAACAAAAAGCCTAAGGCAGAGGCATTTATTCAGTATTCATTCATCAAGACATCATTCCCACAACAGGTATGTGAAGTACATATACATGTAATAGAATGTAGTACCTGGTCCATAATAATGGGATAGATGATGTGGAATGATTTACATGTGCTATCAGGTGTTGTTGTGCTGATGTTCAGCTGAACAACTGCTATGGACAATAGTGTCTGTCCCTGTCGTTAGTGGGCCATAGCCATCAACTGTGCAGGTCAGCACTGACTGAGAAGATGTAAGCCATCATAGTGTGTGTTGTGTAATGGGAAGTATGTATATTACGTGGCCAATAGCTGGTGGTGGAAGTAATGCCATTATGATGGACACGTGGGACCCATGGCCCACCACTGGCAGGATACTAAGGTTAATCTGTAATGTAGCATGGCAGAATGCCATAGGTGTGTAATAGGTTACCTGTAATCAGGTCCTACATATACCCCCCTAATGTCAGGCTGTGTCCATATGTGGCACCTGTCTGTGTTGTAGCAAGGCAGACCAGTGCAGCGGTGCAGGAAGGTGTTGTGAGATTGTGCAGATGATCTCTGAATGTACCCCACATATAGGTATGCATATGTGTACATATGTCACATATATAATATATAAGGATAAATGTTTATCAGCATGTATGTCCACAAATATACAGATACCCATATGTAGACATATATATTTGCACATATATACATCACATATATCTACACATATATAGATATATACCTATATGCACATGTCTACATATATACAAACACACACACAAATGTATATGCATGTATGTAAAGACATGTCCCCTATATTACTACCACAGTGACGCGTGCTATGTGCGAGGCGCCAGCACACATAGCAATACACACAGATATCTACAGCTGGCAGTTTGTGGAGCATGGATGGGTATGTCACATGTTAGCCCTTTGTTGGGACCACATTGCCCCCATCTGTGAAGTGTGCAATGGGAATCTGGGGAAGTATGGCAGGTACACTTGTGGAGGTGGTCAGGGTTGGTAGATAGAGGACAGTCTACAGGGGTGGTATGTGACACATGTGGTGGGTAAACACCCTGGATGGTGTGTGTGGTCTGTGATGTGGACGCTCCATAGGCCCCAATATGGGCACAATGGGAACAAGCTTCCCACCCACTGCTACTCACAACAGCAGTCCATGTCCTGAAAGTGCCTGGTCCGGAGGCTGAGCAGGAGGAGCATGTTGGCCCTGTGAATGTGTACTGGGTGCCTCAGACTGATGTAGCACATACCACATGTGTCTGTGGAGCCCGATGTGGAACATAACCTAGACCTAACCTCAGGGGACAGGAACATGTCTGTGTGTGCTCCGAGGAAGGGGGGAACAACATCCCCTGGGTTGGTTCCACCTGATGGTATTGCTAGACCAGTACGTGAGGAGGCCCCAAATTGGGACACACATGTGATGTGGCCAGGTATCATGGGCAGATGGGTTTGGAGAGGTGGTTCTGCTGGCCAATAGAATATATACATGTTATTGTGTCACTGTTATAGAACATATGTTGGCAGTAATAGTCTACACAATCCCAGTACATGTCCAACAGTATGCATGCATATCCCCAATAACACAGAATGTCAGATGTGCAGCAATCCCAAAGCAACTATATGACTGGCATATATGGAACCATAGTGGCCCTGACAATGGCATGCAGGTGAATAGTCTGTAACAGGCCAGTAATGATAGTGTCCACACAGGGGACATGGCTATAATCACATAGTAGAAAGTGTGGTACAATACAATACAATATCTGTCCCACTGGTAGGTAAGCTGTAGCCATACCTAATGAGTTATGTGTACAGTTTATTGAAGCTGATATGGTGGGGAGGTGACAGAAATGTGCATTACAGACTGTGGTAACCTTGCTGTATGAGTTGCTCAGACCTGTTTCCATCTTTATGTCTTTCAGCCAAGATGTCACATGCACGGTTGCCCACCTTTTCACAAGCAGAGAATGATGTGGTGATATCACACTTAATGCAGCACTACCCAGTGCTGTTTGGCAAGGCTGCACATGAGCAGCAGGAGTGGACTGCCCTGTGGAATGACCTAGTCCACAGGGTCAATGATGTTGGACTGCATAACCGCAGTGCTTATACCGAGCTCATGGATAGATGGCATGATAAGATGATGGCCCTCATCAGCCGTGGTGTGTCCATGCTTCAATGTGTGGTGGGGATGCAGCAATGCCCACATGGACGTGGGCCAGCAACACTAACAGCTGGCAGTCAACATGGACATGCTAGGACACCAAGGGGCTCCCGTAGTGGCAGTAGCCACTCCGGCAGTGCAGGGGGTGTGCTGTCCACACCACACTACAGCAGGCCACATGCACATGGTCCTGGCCAGTCCCAGGAGGGACCTGGTACCAGCAGACAATTGTTATCAGCAGGGAGAGTATCACATCAAGGCCTGTACCTGGATGTGCCTGTGGAACCCCTGGCAGGCACAGTCCATGTGTCCATGGCTGGAGGCACTGAACTGCACACCATGGCAGGTATGGTCTGCAGCTGTCCATAAACACCTGTGTAGGGTAGCCACATGACAGAATTGTGTGCATGCATACCCACACACTATGCAAACACACCTAGGGCAACCCCATACCTACACACACCACATCATCTCGTCCAGCTCTCCACAGTACACCCCTCACCCACACACATGGTGTCAAATGTATGGCCCACCCTTGGCCTCTGGCAAACCAACATCACATCCTGTACATATGATGATACCTGAGCCACATTCCTGTTATCCATACCATCAATGCAGGGACAGGCTGATATGGTTCTGATGCACATGGTGACTATACAACAGTGTACCACAGTACTGCAGTGTAACATGTTGTAGGGAGTAGAGTGTAATGCATATATGGCAGGTAGTGTAGCTGTCCAGCAATGATGCCTTACAGCTGTTAGTAACACTGGTTGGATGTGGTCTCTATAATATTATTCATTTGAGTTGTAGGTGTACATATCTCAGCATGAGGATGGTTTGCAGTCATATTCCACAATTGGGTATGCCACTGTGGTGACACCATGGCTGTGACATACCTGGGGTGCAGTTGAACACATGTCACAGGTTACTAAATCGGTTATTGCCTGTGCCACATGGATGGGTGACCCGCTAAGGTGTGTATACCCTGCAACCTAATGTAGACCCATTCACATACATGCACAGAGTAGACCCCTACCTAGCTATGTAGCGATACTGAAGTGTGTGGCTTACATTGCACACACCACACAGCATTTAGGGTGAGGTGTGTCCCAGGTTACATGTTACATGCAGAGCATCCCCAGACATGTACAGTATGCTAATGGGGGATGTGATAGGTGTATTTGGACAATGCGTAGTGTGACATACCGTCATATACACATTTACAGACACATAACAGCCAGACACACATACGAGATACCGGGGCCTATCGCTGCTAACTAACCTGACCATGTGTCCAGTGTGTTACAGGCAGGCTACACACATCACATGCATAACTGGCTTGGATTGTCGTAACAGTTACCTGTATGGTTGATGGTAACAGTGGTAACAATAACATGGTACATGGGACATATACTGGGTGTACCTTGGTGTAATGACAGTGTACACAGCACCCACATCTCCCAGTGTATACTGTGCTCCCTGAAACCCATGATGGCACTCTGCCATACCCACCATCACACATTGGCCATGACTGTGATACAACCCATAGTATACTGCAACACTGGTACTACAGGGATATGCATCTCATGCATATACCACACGAGTAGTAGGGTGTTGCATTGTCATGTCTCACCTATGGGCAGCAACAACACTATCTGTACTACTGTGTGGCAATGGGTATTGTAATAGGAGTATGTGGCCTCGGAATGCTTTCTCTTACAGATATATGGACATGCACACCTACACACACATGCCAAAACACAATGGGTATCCCATGCCTGTCACCCCATTTGTAGAACACTGTTGTGCTTTTACTGCAAGGCTCATGTAGCCGGTATGCGGGGGAGCTTAACTGGGTACATGTAATGTCCCATACAGCAGCAGCCGCAACTGACTATGGCAATGGGTGTTGTATTGGTTGTGAAGGCCCTCATGGAATACCCAAGTACATGTGAGCAACACACAGACACTGCTATACACAGTCATGCACATGTACACATGTGTCAGTACAGGGGTGCATCCCTGCAGGTGGTCATAGCTGTGTACCTAGCTATTGTCCAAGGGGAGATGGGTTGCGTAGGGGTTGTGTGTACAGTGTTATCCTGCCACCTGCCAGGTGGCAGCGGGCATCTATTGACAGACACTACTTTCATGACCCTCTAGGTGTGAATGACATGCATCAGCCAATCCACCAGGTGCCTACTGCACATGACCACTGATGTGATCAAGTTGACATGTATGCAACATGCATTACAACACACGGTTATTGTCTGTCATGGTGACCTGTACCCAAGCATGTTCGGTTGACTGTGGTAGTGTAGTGGAGGTAACTGTGGCATGTGTTGCATACAGGGTGACATCTCATATATGTGCCACTTCTTGCACAGCTGGGAAGACATGTCAGTGTCTGTCAAGCTTAGGCTGCCTGTACATAGTCCCAGCTGGATACCTACCATCTGCACATCTGTACAGGGACTGACAGTCATCAGCTTGGCAAGTAGATATGCAGTAGCATGAGTGTGTTGACAGATAGATGTCTGACAACAATATGTATGCCATAACTACATGTCAGAAGACCTCAGTAACATGTGCTGTGCAGTTGGTAGTCTACAGTTACATTCCACATGACAGATCATTACCCACTAAGGGTATATACTGTGACACAGCTCACACACCAGGGATACAACAGGGAGGCCTCAGAGTCCAGCTATGCCTGCAGGTATGCCTGTTGTCAGTACTACATTTAGCACTCTGCTCTTGCCTGGGTAAGCACTGTCAACAGTAGTACTGCCATGATACACTACATGCCAGTGTGACAGCACGTACCCTGAGCTGTTACCCCTGTATGTAACACATTCACATGGATAACAGGGCTGTACAGGCCTCATATACATCTGTGTCCCACACATGACACTCACACCCCTTGCTACCATAATGACAGCACATAGGCGCATGTATTGTACATGGCATTACATACACTTATTACAGATGTCATTACCCTGCTATGTTATCAGACTGGGTGGTGTGACTTGGTTACCAAGGATAAGCCATGATTAGCAAGTCTCAACATTGCTGCAATATAACAGATGATCTGATTTGCGCACTGGTAAGCGAAGGCTACACTGTGTAAGTACCCGTACATTTACCCATAGCTTAGCACTACTTAGCTTCGTACAAACCTGCGCAAACTTGCTTAAAGCTGCTCAAAACTGCATTAACCACTCTGTATCCGACAGCCCTTGTTCTGCCCAGCAACAAAATGAACAGCCATTGCAGGTCTTGAGCCCAGGACCCAGTACACTAAAATCACAACACTTACCCACTACTCCATGACCACTGTGAAGACAGCTGTTGTTTTACTAATATAAGTGTCAATACACATATTGAGTAGTACTGAACAATTGCATTTACTTCTTAAATTGTGTAGTTCTTGTTATTAATATGACTGTTGCATCACATATGTTGCTTTATCATAATGTACACATAGCAGATACATATGGTGAGATACACCTGGGAGGGAATACACAACCGTGAGGTTTACACATGACAGGAATATGGTTATATACATATAATAGGTCTATATAGGTCTGAATGTAAATGCACATGTATACTCATACAATATGTCTGTATACACATCTGTATAGTACAACATATATATGGCCATGTGTACATCTCTTCATATGTACATATATATATATATATATATATATATATATATATATATATATATATATACATATATGTATATATAGATATATGGTCTATATATGTCTGCATGTAAATACACTTGTATACGCATGCATATGTCTGTATACACATCTGTATAGTGCAACTTATATATGGCCATATGTACATCTCTTCTTATGTACATATATATATATATATATATATATATATATATATATGTGTGTGTGTGTGTGTGTGTGTGTGTGTGTGTGTGTGTGTGTGTGTGTATATATATATATATATATATATATATATATATATATATATATATATGCATATATGTATATATATATATATATATATATATATATATATATATATATATATATATATATATATATATATATATATATATATATATATATATATATAGAAGTATATATAACTATATATGTATGCAAATTCTATGCGTACTGTTATGCCTAGTTATGTTGGTATATATGTAGATATGTACAACTATATGTGCATACATATCTATTCTGATATACCCACTACTGCCAATATATATGTAGATATCCTACATATATGTGCATATGTATCTCTATCTGTATATATGTAGACATATATTGCTCTGTATATGTATATATCTGAGTGTTTATATGTATATATATACATATATATATATATATATATATATATATATATATATATATATATATATGTGTGTGTACATATACACATCCATCTATGTATGTCAATATGTATGTGTATATATCTACATAGATATATGGATAATTAGATATACATATATGTTCACCATATGTCCTGAACATGGGGTGGAGCCCTACCTCAGCCCCAGTAGTCCCAACTTCGAGTGCAACGGGATGTCAGGTATGTATTGCAGGTATATTTGTAGACTATTGCTACTGTAATAGGGATTGTCTTCACAGACATGGTGTGTGTGGAAGGTCACATCTGCTTTTAACATGTGCACCATTGGCTACTGACATACATCCTAAGGACATCATAGTACAGTTCCACTGTTAGCACAGTAATGCTACTGTGGACTACAGCAGAGATATCGCCAATATATGTGGACAGTCTGACACACTGTGGACAGTCCCGAGGTATACACAGAACCCCTTAGTGCAAGACATGTGGACCAAGCCTGACAATGTGGATGTTAACAGCCATGTAGATGGGTATAACACTTAACTACTGGTATACATTTGCCCCCATAGGTTATGCATTCACACACCCCTGTCTGTCCTGACACATAATAACTGCTAGTACAGAGGTACCATGGCCACATACTACCCACTAGCTATTGACATACATCTGTACAGCATCCCACTGCTTTGTCTGACATACATGACTGTTATGGTGGCCCAGCAGCAGTACATCTGGTAAGTATCTGGGCATGACATCTCACTGGGTAAGTACACTAAGCTGCTAGGCATGTAACAAAGCACTGTGCAGGCTACAGGCAGACGGGCACAACACTTGCTTACATTTCCTATGGGGGAATGCACATGTACCTGCATATATAGCAGGCTCTATAGGCATGTCACAGCACAGAATAAGAGACACCTGTGTGGAAGTGCATAACCACAAACAAATTAAACACAGCCACAGCCACATATGGTAAGCTAGCATAATATTACAGTATATGGACTATCTGTTCAACACCATCCTCATATGTGCCACTCACACACTACCCCTACATATACTGGGCCGCTACACAGTGTGGTCCGATGCCTGTCTGTTGTATGGGACATGTGTGTGTTTGACCCTACAAACATGTAAGCCGATAGGGTAACATACAGTGGAGCAGCATGTAACATCAGATAGAACAGGTCCAAGAGCAATGACATCTACCACAGTCTGTACACAGGCCAAGGTACATATTAACAATACACACACCGTCAACAATCACCATAAGTCCACAGACATCAGTACTGTACACACAACCACAGAATGTCCAGGTTATGTCATCAAATGTAACCCCTACTATACATAATGTGTAACATTCTGATATCTCACTGGTTTGTTATCAGATATGATGTCAATAAATATGGTGTACAGCACATATGCACCTCTTACTGCATGACATATGTACAAAGGTTGACAGAGCTGTGGCTGGAGGCACACACAGGGCCAATATCGACATGTTGCTGTGATAACCTCTTACATTTACTGTTGTAACAGGGTTTGTTGCAACATATGTCCTATGAGGG